>NW_025781311.1:0-43659 GCF_021130785.1 Homalodisca vitripennis | reverse complement strand
ATTTTTACTCAAATTTTAGTATATTTGTGCTATAGTTGGTTTATCCTTGTGTCACGATAAAACTTATACATATACTGGTCATAGAAGCCTAATTCTAATCAATAGAACCAACTCGGAGATAAGTTTTATAACAACATATACTTAATATTTATAGTAAACGATATATAGGAATTTTGTTTTTAATATCTGCATTACATTACTGATAGAGCAACTTCATACTTAACATACGTATCCTTACGTTAGCCTGCTTCAACTTCTAATTTTCTAATCTGGATATTATCTTAGTCTCTGCTCAACTGTAGTTGCAAAAAATTGTTAAAATGAGAAGTGTTCTTACTATCAAGCTTACAGTATGCTTTCACACACTAAATGTGTACATATTGGAAATAGTGGTTAAATTAATTAATCATGTGATTTTGGTGTCATAAAATAATTTTAAAAACAGAACAGTAGGGTACATTTCAAAGGCTCTTTCTATTGATGTTTCACAACTGGGAGACAAAAATAATATTTTTAGCAACTTTAGATACCAGTGGAGCATATCTCAGAAGAATTTAAAAAATAGTAATAGGCCTATATTTGTTACCAGGGACCCTAGGAATTTTCATTTTTACTACAATATGTTGAATGTAAATTAATGCGTGAAATAAAAAAAAAGATAAACAAACAAAGGCACTTTTGGATTTATAATATTATATGGATATTGAAATGTAGTAGTTGATCATAGCAATTAAAAAAAAAAACATTGAAATTTGAATCAGATAAAAAACTGAATTTGTTGCTGAAAATGGGTTGAATCTGTAACAGCATAAGTGATATTTCAAACCAACCGTTTCGAAAAATCTAGCGGTCAAATGGCAGACTGTCGTAACGGCATATGTACAGATTTCTAAATCTACTTCAAATAATTTGTTTCCCTGTGAACCAGACCTATGTAAAAGTATAACGAGTGAATACTATATGGGGCCGATGTTTGGAATTTACAAATACAAACACCTGCCATGCTCTATATTATTGTATAGATTTTTGCATCCAAAATGAGGCGAAGCAAAAATTAAAGTATATCTATTCGTTTCAAAATCGCAGTCTAAAGCGTATAGAAAATACAGTTAAAAAAATAGTAAATAACATTATTTTTCAAACGCTCATTAATAAAACCATATAATTTGGTACAGGACATTTATCGCATACGTCAAAGAATCTTACCATAACAAATTAACATTTAAAATTGGTACTCATTCTGAAGAAGGACTGTCAATAACTATAATTAGGTGGCATTTTAGTTAAGAAAAAAAAACTATTTCCTTCCAATTTTTATATCAGGTATAGGCCTATACCAGAAAAACCAAACCCACCATTTTTTACATGTGTAAAATTAAAGGAATTAATGAGAAAAGGTTAAATTTTAAAGTATTACACACTTAAACAAGATATTTTTTATTTATATTTTTCTTTGAACTTTAGTTTGAAAATTTGTATCAATAGAATAACAAACATAATACGTCAATATTGGATGTTTCCTGCCTGCTGTGGCGAGCCGTTGGCACCTCAGCAACTCAAATAAAAGTCATCCTGATGAGCAGCAAGGTAATACAATATTTCCCTGTTGAATCAGGAATGATTGGATGGACTGATGATTTGAGTTCCATTGTTTCTGTGAATCGTGACAATCTCAATAACGACGATTTTACGTTTCGCTCTCACACTTTTGACTTTAGATTAAACGTTATTAAATGTAACTTCTGCAAATCACTTAATGATACTAGTTTTTTCAAATATAATTTTGAATAATAAATCATTATTGCTTATGGATGGTTTATTTGGAGATATATAGGTTCATTTCTATAACTTGCTTATAACTTCCGATGTATCATCTGGATAAGTGATACTACTATTATTTAAGTTATAAAGGTCAAATAATGTAAAATAAAACTCAACTAAATTTCGAACGCCAACATTTATCTCACGCATTTATGGTAAACAGTTTGAATTAAAATTTATATTTGTATTAGTTTGCATCTTAAATTTAAAAACTTCGAATATCCTATGAATAGCTTTATACCTTTTACCATGGCATTAGACTCAATAATAAAATCGTACAGTCCTATTATTTGTTTTCGTGATAGTATGCCAATATTGCGAGACGTGTAAGTGAAGGGGTTTATGTAAAATACAAAGTTAAACTACTATGTAAATTTTATTACTATAGTTCTTGATATATTGGCCGATTTGAAGTTAAAAAATAAGGGATTTTATTCACTAATAGTGATTTAAATCACACTGAATGACGAGTTAGACCAATTTGTTAGTTCTGAAGTTATACCTCAAAATTAACTGAGGATCTTGTAAACTACAAGAGATTAGTAAATATTGTATGGAGAAGGGTTAAACATCAAGACCATCAAATTAATGTGCTCAAGTTGATTATTGGTTACGTCATTCATTCGCTGCGCTCATAAATAGTTTTTGGTTTAAGAGTTCGCACAATCACAGTTCTCTTAATAGTACATGTGATAAAACGTTTTATGCATGAAACCTGAGACTTATTTTTTATTTAATAACAAGTTGATGTTTTACTGATTTAAAAATCTTATGTATTTATACTCGTCTCGTGGTTTTTGATAAAATTAAAAACTTCGTTTTTGTAAGGTTGTGTGATGGGAGTTTTATTCTACTAATCGGATAGTTGGTAGACCTGACTGATATTTCACTACGAATAGTATTGGAATTAGCTGTTTTAGTTTAAACATAGAAATTATTAGTCAAGGTCAGTCTAAAAATGAATGTTACTGACATTGCAATCATTTTAAATGTTTGTAAATTGATTAAAAAAAGCCAGAAATCGTTTTTTTTCCTTCATCAGTTAATTTGATTAGTCGCGTGGTGTACTTTGATTTATAGTTATTTAATCATAAGTGTTACTTGTATGTAATGTAGGGACAGAACATTTGAATGTAATTTAATTAATCGCACAGTTTCGAGTCATGTCCGCTTGAAGAAATATAAAAAGACGATGATGAAACTCAACACGAACCCTTTACATTTTTCGACATCAGATAACATCTAGATAACAAAATATAAAAATATACTGTATCTTGAGGTATCCTCATTGCCTCATCAGATGCAAAATTGAGTGCACTACGTGTATTAGACAATAACTATAATCTCGGTGGAGCAACCGAGTTTTCTACACATAACTTAGTTATCGTTGGCATGATTGATTCAATACAAACCAAGTAGATTCTAGACACTGCACTAATAGTATGTTATGGTGAATTGGAACTGCGAAAAACCACATTCTCAATGGATCAAACCTTCTTACCATAGCTACTACCCATATCCTTATACTTTTATAATAAGACACAAAAGGTGAAACATAAACACACTCCACTATATGCTCTGTCTACATGTTGAATAGTGGTTAAAATAATTGATTTTTTTAACAGATTGAAATGGTCGTATTAATACACCAACGTTACTTACTAAACTATATCAAATGTGATTGATAAAAATAATGGTCTGGTCGATAATCCTGATTGATGTATACTGAAATATTAAGTATGAAACACAAAATGAGAGGTCTTTTAAGTTGAGAATGGATACGTAATTAATTTGAAAGAAATTTTTATTCATAGTACATAACAAGCATTCTCCCAATACATTACGTAAGGTTGCTTGGTTTCATTTTGGTCAAAGTGTTACCTAATAATGTTCACTGGCCAACAATAAACATTATAAAATTCTTCACCTAGACAAAACAACAGTTACGCGCGTGGGAACACATTACCTGGGAGGTCCATTAATATTCATGCCCGGTAATTGACTGTAATGTTAAAATGAAGTTTACAGTGAAACTTCCTAACAACACTTTCATTATTTATGCTAATTACTTCATCACATATGATTACCATAATGTGCATAGTAATATTTAATAGTTGGGGGAAAAATCGATAATTTTTTTAGTTGAGTAGCCAAAGTATTAACTTAGTGGTTTTCATCAGCTGGAACAACATGGTTGTTTTCATTGCGTAGCCGTGTTTTACGAACGATAGCAAAGCTAAAGTCGGAAATACGATTTAGTGCTATAAGTCACCAAAAAAATTGTGGTGAACTTTTTATTATAATGAAAATCAAAATTAAAACCTACACGATTTACTTAACCTGTATTACATATTAAAATCAACACATTAGTATCTATTTTCAACTTCAGAAAGATCTGTGTTTACTGTTATTACTTAGTGCAATGAAAAATTAGATTTTGCGAAAAGGTAACGAAAAAGAATAGCTTTAAGAACCAACTCAAACATAAAAATCCGTTAATTAAGAACTATGATAAGATGTCAAGAACTACGCCAGAATTGACATTATAAGACTTTCAGGCTTAAACATGGCATCATTTCTGGTCAAATTCACTTTATATATTTAATTTGTATGTAATACTTAATTTTGTTTTAGTTTATTGATAATAAAGAGATATTTAATTTGAAACTAGTTTTGGGTTCCAATTCCATATCCGTAAATGGCATAATATCAAACAGTTTTGTCATAACTCGTAGATCGTCGTTCGAGTAGTTTGAACATCAAAAAAAACTGGCGTAGACTGGTTAAATAATATTATTTTTATTAATCTGCATACCGTTTATGTATTCATGTCTTTTTAATAGAGTCTACATAACGTATAATATAATCCTCATTTAAAATGGTTACAGCTGAGTAGCTTGGAAATTAACAATTCCAAACCTTAACATTTTGATCTAGACAAAATCAATAGAGGTTCTCTTATTCCAAGGAAACCAATATAAACAAGATTAAAGTTTACGATTGTATTTTTATGTTACTTTCCTCACTACTAGAAAAACGTCAACAACATTATCAAAACTTGACAGTTTTTGGACGTAAGATATGAATTAACGGATACTAAAATAATAAAATCCATATATAGTATTTTAAGGGGGGCTTTCTATTAGTCGTTTACTGTTAATTTCAGTTATCGTTATTGCACAGCAGGTACTGTTAATTAGCGCTAATCAAAAAACTTTAGTATAGGATTAAAGGTCATAGCGCACATATTGACAACCCTTTTTTATGCAAGGATATTATTTTATATATTTACATATAATGCAGTACAAAATAACCTGAACACACTAAGACTGGTAATACTTAAAAAATGGATGCTTCAGAATATGTACATTACGTTAAATTCTCTTATAAGAAAAGGTCTCGGTTTTTATCAATACCTAACAGTTAAAGATTTTAGAGAAATCTAAACATTTCAATAAGTTCGTCTTACATTACAGCATACATTTTCATTGTATCCTTCAAATATATAATATTTTCCATCCCATGAATTTGTAACATTCACGTACAGGACCGGGACGTACTACGAATTAATGTGTCAACACTTGGTTACATAGTTTAATAAATCAGATGGAGGTTATGGAACTGACAATCCAAGACCACAATGCCAACCACATCTGGTTTGTGGTGTTACTGAGGGATACATATTTCAAGCAATTGGTCAAAGTTTGTTGTACAATTGGTGCGCTATTTATTGGTAATGAATGAATGTGTACAGATATATTACAAAAACATTTCTGACAGACTTGTGGTTTTTTTGTAATTAAAACATTTCATAATACACGTGTTCTTTTAATACAACGGGAAAAATGATGTGTTTTATAATTCTTAGATAATTTTCTCTAATGTTTGTTCTTTTACATTTTTAAAAATAACTCCTAAAATTTTTAGGTAGCGGTTATACAACAGATAACACAATAACTACCGTAGTTCTTAATAGATAAACATGGTACGTACAACAGTATTTCCACATTGCTTGGTTGAGTCTATTAGATTTATCAGCCGGTATTAATCGATATAACCTTCTAGACGGTGGGCACTTGCATTTGGGCAAAGATTTTATCACAACTATTTTATAGCATGAATCAAAATTGAAACGTTTTTAAAACGTTCAAGCACTTTCAAATATTATTATTCTTACTATTTTGATAATCAATAATTTTTGAAGAGTTTAACGTTATAAAGAAGTGCCCAATTCAACCGTTATTCATTATATCGGAGTAATTGTAATTATTTTTAATTCCAGGCCTTTTAAAGAGAAATTTACATGTTCATAAAAAATTGTTGTAAGGTTTCAAGCTTATGCAGTTTCCAAAAGTTGTGATCTGATAAGTGTTATGGAAATTTAACATCTACACCAATAATGCATCTGTATTTTGATATTTAAAGATAACGGTTACATGTGATATGTACCATATTCCGCCCTGAGCCAGAATGGATATGTTTACATAGATAAATCTTAAGTTACAACGGATTTGTAGTAAAACATTTTAAAATCCTTATGTCAGTTAAGCTATGGGTAGGAAAGAGTAACATACATGTCTTCATATCGCTCGACCTGCATGATGGAATCATAAAATATATTGAAACAATAAATTAGAATTTGAAAATGTAAATTTGATGGTGAGTTTTACAATATTACATAAAAACAACATAATTTATCGATGGGGTAAAAACTTTATAATGCAGTATTTTAGGTAATATCTTTGACAAAGTGTTACATAAAATTTTATCAATGAAGAACTGTAAAAAAAGAACATTATCTTAAATGTGTTTTTGGACATATTAATTATTCTACAAATGGGTGAGTTGAAATTCTCGAAATGCTTTACACACAAATTTAACAATATTCCCCTCACTCAGACTATACTTTTTGTTGAAATGTATATTTATTTTTAAATATGTATTTAATGTTGTATTTGGAAATTATCTACCAGTGAGATGTTTTACACTTACACACGTATGACATTTCTTTTAAATAAATATAATTTGTAAGAAATTTGCTTTAAATAAAGGTATAAACAAAGTTTGAAACTGTTTAAAGAAAAGAAAATAGTACCTACCCTCGGCCGTACTGTGATACGTTAGTAGTCTAGGCCCGCGGTCATCCGTAACATGTGCTCTTATGGAGTTATTTTAAACATGGGCTCTTATGGCGCTTTTTTAACATTGTCTCTTTATGGTGGATTACATTTGGGTATTTCCTAACCACAGACTTCCTGGTTTCCCGTTAAATTATCTTAACCCCCAGACTTTCCTCTTGTCACATATCTTAACCCAGACTTCCTTTTTATCACACACCTCTGAATTTCTGTATCACGGCCGTTGCCCACGCCTATTAACCCCAACCTCGTACGTCTGGACACCCGCAACACTGCCCAGGTCCGATACGGATCCGTGCGTATTGCTCATACCTATTACATAACCTTTTACGTGTGCATACACCTTTCACTACCCCGCTTTCGCCCGTATTTCTAACCGCCCCTCCGATGGTCTTACGCTGTTAGCCCCTGATTTCTAACAAACCAAACTTTACGTAAACCTATGCCTACAACCTGAGCGTCTTAAGGCTCACAATAGCTTAAGCATATGGCCTACACTTTACAGATCACTATGCTAAATCATTAGTCTGCCGGACCCTAAACCTTTTCCAATGCCTCCCGTACTGCTACCGTCTACGTTTTACCGATGAATGTCCACATACTTCAATCGTCCACATCTTTTGTATTGTGGGCACCCTGCTCCGCCCTTTTCCACTACCATCACCTACCGCACTTTAACGTATCGCCTACATTCGGATTTTATATTGATACATATCCACGAACACTTTTCTATAAATTGTCTCCCATAGGAGAACTGATAATAAATTCATAAAGGGTTTTTATGTTTTTAGCAAATTTAATTAAAATGTATATTTTTATAATTGAACTAAAGTGTATTAGTTTGATTATAATTAGATCATAATAATGTTAGGGATTAAAAAATTACATGAGCTATTTAAAAAAAATGCATATATAGTTAAAATTAACTGAATTTTTCATATTAATAAGGCTTTTAATACGGAAATAATATTTAATTTAATTTTTCACAAGCCAGTGGTATAAAGCTTTCTAGTATATAGTAAGAACATACAGATAAAAACGGGAAACGAGTGAGCTTTATTTTTTTAAAAACTGTTGAAACATCTCAACTGTGGAAATTTACTAGTTTTTTTACATCCTACGAAAAAGGTCTACATGCAGCTAATTCAAAGATGAAACGACTTGCTCCTGGTCCTGTAACTGAGATGCTTGTGTGTCAGCCTCATATGTAGCAAAATAGTGCCTCAAATTAATCTGAATATAAATGGAACTATTAGCATACAGACACGTATGTCTCCCGCAGTAACTTTATTACACTGAGAGTCTGCGCATAGACATAAGTTAGCCTCAGTTGAGCCTACTTAAACACGATTAAATTTCATAGATCACGTAATGTTTAAGTAAAAAATTACTTCATTTGTACTTAACAAAGAATTGCAGTCTTTACAAACTATCCCTGAATATAAATGGAACTATTAGCATACAGACACGTATGTCTCCCGCAGTAACTTTATTACACTAAGAGTCTGTGCATAGAGATGTGAGTGTTGGCCTCAGTGGTGGCTACTTCATTAAAATTACATTTAAGAAATAGCTGCAAGTTTTAAAATTTAAGTTAAACATTTTATAGATTAGGGTGCACGGAATTTCAAAATAGTATATCAAAACTGCGTGTTGTCATGGAATTTTTACTTTAAAATTTTTGGCATTGTGTTTTTAGTCGGTTTACGGTAGTTTGAATTTACTGGTATATACAAAACAAATTATGATCACAAAATATTTTCTTCGATCATAAAGTAACCAATGGTTCAATTGATGTCATAAGGGAATATATTATGCACGTATTATAAGCAAATTTGTTCTAAATCAGTTCTAAATTTAATTTTACTAGTAGTACAGAATATGATTGCTTCCCTGACAGATAATATGAAATCTAATACAAATTTTATTCACTTGTGTTTGAGTGGACAGGACCTAATAATATGACTTTGAGAATTCTAAGAACTTGAAACCTCTAGGGGTAAAGGTTTTCGTCTCTTCGTGTAAGTGAAAATCTATTCGTCAAGAACACGATTTCAAGGAATGTGTTAAGAAAAAGATAAATGCAACTTATGACAAACGAGCCAAATTGAAAAGAGATCAAATATAGTGGATTATAATGTTTTATAAAACAGGGATGAATAAATATATTAAAATAGAGACTGCTTGCAGGGATTTGTATTTAAGCAAAGCATCAGAATAACATTAAAACTTTACCACATAAAACTGTAATAAAGTTATATTATGTAAACTCAGTTTCACAGATATCTTTATCAGAAAGTTTATATTAACTTAGCAGGGAGTTATAAGAAAAAAATATTTTTTTAATGTTATGTTCCATTTGGCGTGATGTAAAAATAGTTAAATGTTCAAATTGGACTCGCATATGTTAAGAAAAAATACATTGCATACCTATGAAATACACAAATTTATCTGCAGCATTGCATAAATATTTGAATGAAAAACTCCAAAAAATTTCAGCAATACTTGAACTATTTGAGTCCAGAGTTTAGGATAATAATTCCGGTAAAGTAACCTTAGTGAGGCCACTTACGATTTATTACTATTTAGCCTTTAATTAATTATAGCTAGACATGTCTAAGGTACTTATACATTCAGATTTTATTATTAATGGGATTCAAAATTTATCTTCTGATTTAAATAATGGCATAATTATATATCAAAACCTCGTCGTAGAAACTAGCCTTTTTTTCTCTAGAGAACATTTTACTTATGTTTGGTTTGAAAGTTTAAAATTTTTATAATAAGTGGGACGATATTTTATTAGTAGGATATTAAGCTCACTGATATAGCTATACATTGACACCACAGAGTCAAATAAAAGGCTCCTTTGAAGAACGAAAAGGTAATATTACCCTGCTGAATTGAGTTTGATTGAATGGACGGAAAAGATTGGATTTCTGTTGTTTATGTGAATCGTGACACTACGTACTTTTACACCCCCTTTTCATTGATGTGAGTATTGATTAAACCTTAAC
Source organism: Homalodisca vitripennis (assembly GCF_021130785.1). NCBI lineage: Eukaryota > Metazoa > Arthropoda > Insecta > Hemiptera > Cicadellidae > Homalodisca > Homalodisca vitripennis. The sequence continues at coordinate 33,683 of NW_025781311.1, read as the reverse complement.
CGATGCTGCAACTTCCAAGAACGAGAAGTTTCTTTCATAATGATAAATTCTGAATTTATATAATTTTAGTAATCATTATGTTGGAAGATGTAGGACATATATATATTATATATATATATATAATTTATATATATATATATATATATATAATATAATATATATATACATATTTATATATATATATATAAAGTAGATATGAATATGGCGGTTCTAGACCACTTTTGGAGTAAACAGAAAACCAACGGAAAATACTGTTTAAAGGACAATAAACGAATCTGTAAAATCAAACAGTAAGGGTTCCTAGACCACTTTTGGGACAGTCAGAAAATCAATGTAAAATACTGTCCATTGAACCATAAACAAATCTGAGAAAGCACGAATGTTAAATAACCGAATCTTTAGCTGTTTACTGTTCATTGTAGGCTTCTAATTTCTTAAGCTATTTTAATGAAAAAATCCAGAAATCTTCGAAATCTTTATTCCACGAAAGTTAATTGTAACACAGTCTTTATCTTTAATAGTCTTCTTTCCAGTAACAACCAAGTGTAATTTTTCATTTTTATTCAATTCTTTAATCTTTTTTTCATCCAAAACAGTCAAAAATCTGTTCGGTAAGTGTACTTTACAATCTTCCAACTCGGCAAATTATTGTAAACCCGAATTTATCTTTCATTTTCTCCAAATTCACAATTTTGTGTTTCTTATTTTCTTCTAATTCTATTAATTTCTTGTATTCTTTGAACTTTAAATCACCAACCTCATTTAATTCCTTTAGTAGCTCCATTTACATAAGAAAAAAAATTATTGAAAAAATAGTATAAAGAATTTAAATTACCCCCTACAAACCAATATAGTACTATTTTGTCCTATAACTATACTATTTTTTCAATAATTTTAAGTCTTAGTTTACAGATTTTTTCTATAATAAATAGAAGAATCTATCACTGTTTCACCAGAAATTGTGCTGATTTCTGTCAAATTCAAGTAAAAATCATTAATTTTTTAAATTCTAAAAATATTGAAAAAAATAGTATTATAGAATTTAAATTACCTCCTACAAACCTTAGTTAAGAAATTTTCCCTATTTAAATGGAGGGTGAAAAAGTAACATGTCCGTTTTGCAAAAAAGAAATTTTAAGAAGAAACTTCGATCGACATTACAACTCAAAGATTCACTTAAAGAACAAAGACATTTACTACAAGGAATTGAATCATTTAAGACAATGGGCCAAAGAAGAAAATCAAATTGACGATCATGAAAAGATGTTCAATATTGAACAATTACGAGAATTAAAGAGAAATTTCAAAGTTGAAAAGAAAAATCTCAATCTATTTAATGATGAAAAAATTAATTCAATCGCTGAAAAATTGGCTATCGAAACTAATGATAAAACAAAGTCTGAAATGATCGAAGAAATTGATAAACACAAATCTGAAAATATCATTGATGTAGAAGTTTTATCGTCTATACACGGTCTTTTCAAGCAATACATTTTAACGAATTTTAAACGATAATTTCATGCCACTTTACAAATATCTTTCTATTTTGCGGCCAGAGATTAAGAGTTTTAATAGAAAAATTTCAAGAAACTGTGAAAAACAGTAAAGGATATATCTCTTTGGAATGTGAAATACGAACGTACTTTAGTGAACGGTGAAAACACAAACTTGTCCAATGTACTTTACTATAAAAGCAGACGAAATCTTTGACATAAACGACTTTATTACTAAGCAATTTAATAAATTAACACATCGAGAACAGACAAATCATCCAAATCGAGGTTCTGGATGGACATTTAAAACGCTGTAAACAACTGATTTTGAGCCTTAATAAACACGAATTTATGAACGCAGGATCATATATCGATTTACCAAAGAAAATCAAAGATAAGAAAGCTTGTATAAATATCAAAAATAAAGATGATTATTGCTTTATTTATTCTATCCGATGTGCTATTGAAAAACCAGAAACTCATGTAGACAGAGCAAAACAATATGAAAAATTTGTAAATGACGAGATATTTTCAGGTTTCGAGTATCCAATGTCCTTAAAAGATATACAATTATTTGAAAAACGAAGTCACAATTCCAAGTACAAATATCCAAAAATGTCTATAAATATCTACAGTTATGATGAGAAACTCAATATTGTTTCCATTACAAATTTCTGAAAAATATACGACGCTGAGTTAAACATTGACTTATTGTATGTTAAACAAGAAGACAAATCTCATTATGTTTTGATAACAGATTTAAATAAGCTCGTTTTCTCTCAGTTATCTAAGCATGAACACAAAAAATTTCTATGCAGAAGATGTTTAAGCCATTTCTACAAATCTGGAGATTTAACAGACCATTTAGAAATTTGTAAAAATCACGAAGTTTGTAAGCCAATTATGCCGTTTCCAGGTCAAACAACTAAATTTACTAATTATCAAAAGAAGTTTAGCCATCCGTACGTAATTTATATGGATTTTGAAAGCATATTAGAGAAGATTCCCACATGCAAAAACAATCCGCAAAAATCGATCACAACCAAGATTCAGAAGCACATTCCATATGGTTTTACTCTATACTTAGTGTCTAATGTGACCAATCGTATGTACAAGCCGATATGTTATCGAGCCAAAAATGAAGAAGATTTGCCAAATGTTCCTGCAAAATTGTTTGAAGAACTTAATAAATTATCGAAATACATAGCTAAAAAGTATAATTCTAAGAATAAAATACCTATGAAAATTAACTGAAGAAGAAGAAATTTCGTATCAAAAATTCCAGTCTTTGTCATATTTGTGAATGTGAGGGTTTTGATAATCAAACAAGAAAAAAAAGTACGAGATCATTGTCATTTAACAGGTAAATTTAGAGGTTCAGCTCATTTATCTTGTAACTTGAATCTCAAATTTCCTCAGAATATTCCCGTTTTCTGCCACAATATGTCATGTTACGACACTCATTTGTACATAAAAGAATTGGCTAAACAATATGGAAACGTTGATTTGATCGCAAACACCGATGAAAAATACATAAATTATTCAGTAAATTCAGGATATGGGTATGAGTTTGAAGATGATAAACCAAGAAAGTTCATCAAGTTTTCTTTCGTAGACACGTTCAGATTTATGGCATCGTCTATAGAAAAGTTAGCTAAAAATCTAAAGAGAGAAGACTTCAAACATACAAATCATTTTATACAAGATGGTCTGAACGCAATTCTAGATAGACAACCAAATGACGAAGAAGAAATCTTTAAAATTCTATCTGGAAAAGGCATATTTCCTTACGAATTTATCGACAGTATTGAAAAACTTGATTACACAGAAGAATTGAGAATTCAAGATTTCTATTCACTTTTGACAGATGAGAGCATATCTGAGAAAGATTTTCAACACTACTTAAATGTATGGAACAAATTAAAAGAGAAAAATCTAGGAAATTACTCTGATCTCTATAACATTCAAGATGTTCTATTGCTCGCTGATATCTTTGAAAATTTTAGGAATATTTGTTTGAATTGCTATAAACTTGATCCAGCACACTATCTAACAGCTCCCAGTCTTGCATGGGATGCTATGTTAAAATTAACGAATATAGAATTACAATTAATTAGTGATTATAATATGTATTTGATGATCGAAAAAGGTATTCGCGGAGGCATTTCTCAATGTATTAAACGATATGTGAAAGCAAATAACAAATATTTAAAAGATTTTGATAAGACAAAGCCTGAAAACTATTTGTTGTACGTCGATGCTAATAACCTTTATGGGTATGGCCTAATGCAAAATTTACCATATAACGAAATCAAGTGGATGGATCCTAAAACGTATACAACAGCAGATTGGAAAGAAACAATTTTGGAACTCACTGGCGACGAAGATTATGGCTATATTCTCGAAGTCGATCTAGAATATCCGAAGAATTTACATGAAAATCATAAAGATTTGCCTCTTGCTCCAGAACATTATAACAACAAACTTTGCACAACTCTACTGGATAAAACTGAATATGTTGTTCATTCTAGAAATTTGAAATTCTATCTGGAACAAGGTATGATTTTGAAACATGTGAATAGAGTTATTGCATTCGATCAGAAGCCTTTTATGAAAGATTACATTGATTTTAACACAAACATGAGAACCAAAGCTACAAGTGACTTTGAAAAGGACTTTTATAAGCTGATGAACAACTCAGTTTTTGGAAAATCTATGGAAAATGTGAGAAACAGATGTGATATTAGACTAGGAAATGAAGAATTTTCAATGAAACAGGCCAAGAAAACGAACTTCAAATGCTTTAACATCTTTGACGACAACTGTATAGCGAGTCACATGTACAAACAAAAGGTTAAATTTAACAAACCGATTTACATAGGATTTTCAGTTCTCGACCTCTCAAAATTGCTAATGTACGAGTTTTATTACAACAAATTAAAGAAGTTTGATCCAGATTTGAATCTGTGTTTACATGGATACAGACAGTTATTTTCTAGAATTGAAACGAGATCCTTTTAAAATTATTAAAGAAAATATAGATGACTTTGATACAAGTGATTATCCAAAAGATCATGAATGTTTCACGACTAAAAATAAGAAGGTAATAGGGAAATTCAAAGATGAGTTAAATAGCGAAGTTTTAGAAGAATTTTGTGGTTTAAGGTCTAAGATGTACTCGTACAAATATCTAGATAAAAACCCAGTTAGGTGTAAAGGAATTAAGAGAAGCGTTGTAAATAAAACAATAAATATCGAAAACTTAAAGAGATGTTTGTTCGAAGATAAAGAAGAATTTAGGGAGATGACTGTAATAAAAAGCTATAAACATGAATTGTATACCATCACCATAAACAAGCTGGCACTGAACGCTAAAGATGATAAGAGAAATGTCCTAGAAAATAAGATCGATACAGTACCGTATGGATATAAAGGCGAAGCAAAATCTAATATATTAGATGAGTTAAATAAACTTGGAAACTTTGACATGTAAATGGAAGATGATTTGATTCACTGCCACAAATGCAAGAAAAAAACGAAAAATATAGATTCTAAAATCGTTCAAACTCAAAACGGGTTGTATAGAATTGCAGCAAAATGTTCAAAATGTAAGACAAAATAAGAGTAAATTTATAAAGAATCCAAATGAAAAACAAGTAAAGAAAGAATCTAAGAATAAGGAAGAAATCGAGATTGAAGCTAGAGAAATTCATGCACCAGTACGAAAAAAGTTTAAAAAGAGAAAAATTATAACACTAGGAATTGACGATTTATGGGCAGCAGATTTAGTTATAATGTCTAATTATTCAGATCAAAATGATGGATTTAAGTATATGTTAAATGTTATTGATACTTTCTCAAAATATGCTTGGTCAAGAGCTATCAAAAGAAAAAACGGTAAAGATGTTTCAAAAGCCTTCGAAGATATAGTAAAAGATGCCATAAGGATCAATCACAAACCTCCTAACTTACTTCATACAGATAAGGGTTTAGAGTTTAAAAATAAAGAATTTAACGATGTTTTGAGGAAATACAACATTAAGATTTATCATACTGAAAACGAAGAGAAATCAAGTATTGTAGAGAGATATAACAGAACTCAAAATGAGAGAATGAAAGTAATTTTTGAGATTAATAAAAACTTTAAATGGATCGATATTCTTCAAGAAATCGTAAAGAAATATAACGATACTGTTCATAGCACAATCAAAATGAAGCCTAAAGACGTAGATAAAGATGCAGAAAAAGAGTTATTAGAGTCGGTTTTTAAGTATGTTCCACCAGAAATTCACACGAAAACTAAATTTAAAGTCAATGATCATGTAAGAATTGTTAGTAAAAAACAAACATTTTCGAACAAATATAAGAACAATTGGTCAAGAGAAATCTTTGTGATTTATCAAATTAATAACACAGATCCTGTAACTTATAGTATAAAAGATTTAAATAATGAAGAAATAACCGGAAAGTTTTATGAATATGAATTGAGAAAGTCAAAGATTTTTTCTATATAAATGGAGGCTCAAAAGAAATGTTCAATGTGCAAAGAAATAAAAGGTTTTGAAGCTTTTTATAAAGATAAAAGTAGAAAAGATGGAATTATTTATAATTGTAAAGATTGTTATAGGAAGTATCATAAAGAGCTGTATGATAAAATAGAAAAATTAACTTTGGAAGAGAAAGAATGTCTTAAATGTAAAGAAACTAAAAAAATTTCAGAGTTTAATAGTCATCCCTATAGTAGAGATAAGAAAGACTCATATTGTAAAGATTGTGTAAAGAAGAATCACCATAGATTATATTATGAAGATACTCAATGTGAATGTGGAAGAACTATAAAATGGTTAAATAATTATCAAAAACATTTACAAACAAAATATCATAATTCAAGAGTTTTTAGTAAAATTGAGTAACATTTTCATCGTGTAATTTAGATATTCTATAAATCAGTCGAGATTCTGCCATATTTGTAGTAAAATGATTTCCGTTGTATAAAATATTCAAAGATTCTTTCATTTGGTTATACAGATTGATAGAATTTGGATCTCCTTGTCTTAATAAAATTTCCATTTCTGGGTAATCAATTTCAAGTTCTTTCAATCTTTTCGGTATTTCTCTCTTTTGAGCTCTGATAACGTAATAAGGATATTCCCACATGTGATTCTTCTTAATTAATACAAAAACATGGTGTTTTTTCTTAGCAAAATCTTTACAAACAAGGTCTGGTTTCATTAAGTCAATTTTTACACTTTGTTTTGCGATTATTTCCGTTTTTATTTCATCTTTAATTTGCAAGTGTTTAACTTCGTCCTCTAAATATTTAATCTTGTTTTCAAGTTTGTACACACCAAATTTACGAATACTTGGTAAAACTTCTTCTAAAACCCAATCTTGAAACATTTCTGCTATTTTCATTTTAGATTTCAAGATTAAAGAATATATGCCTGCTTCATTGATGAAAACAGTGTTTTTTTGAAAGTTTGAAGGCGGGGGCGAATCACCCCTACCTTCAGAATGTATGTTTTCGAAGCTTTTTTTATATTTTTCTTTGACATGTTCTTTAATTGCTTTCTTCGTATCTTTATATTCTAACACCTCTGCAACATCTTTCGCCTTAAACCAAAATTCATTATTTTCGTCAACAAATGTTAAAATTTCTTTATTATTGAATTTGAGTAGATTCACAACTGACTCCATTTAGATAGAAAAAAATTTAACTAGTAATTTTTATTTTGAGAATAAAGCCCAGATTCATTAACGAAAACAGTGTTATTTTGGAAGTTTGAAGGTAAGCTATTTATAGCCCCCCTTATATTTAGATTAAAATAGAAGTTTTTATCATCTTCGTCAACGTTTATTCTGATCGTTTGCATAGTATTTTCATATTCTAGAATTTTTGCTACGTCTTTAGCCTTAAACCAGATCACATTGTTTTCGTCAACAATCGTAAAGATATGTTTGTTATTGAATTTTAGTTGATTATTAAGTAGGTCTACAACTGACTCCATTTAGATAGAAATAAAATTTAACAAGCAATTTTTATTTTGAGTATAAAGTCCTGATTCATTGATGAAAACAGGGTCAGGATGAAGATTTTGAAAGAGTCGCGATTCGATACCCTTGTCAGAATCTATGTTTTCAAAGCTTTTTTTGTATTTTTTCTTTAACATTGTCTTTATTCGTATTTTTTGTGAATATTTGTGAGGTGGCCCTCGAGGGCTACCTTATCTTTTAGATAAAAGTATTGGTATTTATCATCATTATCAACTCGTTTTGAAAGTTTGAAGGTAAGAACGATTCGTTCCCCCCTTGATTCATCATTCTTTCGACAATCTTAAATATATTGTTGTTTTACTCTCATTATTTATTAAATTTCCCTCAGAGTCTTGTATAGTTAGAACGATTTTTTGAATTCTTTTAATATTTTTTCTAATTGGAATATAATCGATTTCATTCGGTTTTTCACTGATTTTTGATCCATAAGCAACATTTGGGAAAAAAGTGTACAAAATTTCAGATTCTTTGTGTAAATGTTCGGTATGATTTTCAAAACTAGGTTCAACGAGATTACAATGTACTTCAATTACATCAAACGGTCTAAATTTTGGCGTTTTATTTCCTAAATATACCTGATTTGGCTCAATAGTTTCTTGAACAAACCCTAACAAATCTACAATAATTGCTGAAAACATTATTCTTACTGGTGATTTTATTTGAATTTTATTAGAGAGATAATTTTTTTGCATTTCAAACTTGTTTTCGTCAAAGTTTAAAGATTTATCTGATTGTTTGAATGTTTTTAGATAATTTTTAAGGGAATTTTTAATTTGATCGAAAGTATAATATCCTTTGTTTAAACCATAATATTTTGTTATGTTCTTCTCACTAAATCCTATACAATAAGGAGAACTTTCACTAATATTTATTACAAAATTGTCAGAATAAAAACCGCTTAAACCGATAAAATAATTTGATTCTTCCTCTAAGTGTATAGGATGTTCCAAGTTTAAAACTAATTTAGAGCTTTCTGAAGTCAACTTGAACAGCTTCATTTTCGCAAGCGTTGCTTCAAGATGAAAATCTTCTATTTAAATGGAGAAATTTTTAAAGCAAAAAGATCAGATAAAACTTCAAACGTTTGAAGAAAATAAGAAAGATCAACCAATCAGATTGTTAATTGTTGGTTCAAGTGGATGTGGAAAAAAAACAACTTTATTATTGAATTTTATCTACAATAGGTTGATTCCTTATTCCAATTTGTATGTTTTTTAGTAAATCTTTAGAACAAGACGCTTATAAAAAATTGCAAGAGAGATTTGAAAATATTGAGAAAAACTTAAGCAAAAAGGTATCACATTTTTATAATGCCTCTGAGGACATAGTTCCATTAAGCGAGTGTAAACCCAATTCGTTAATCGTTTTTGATGATTGTATTTTGGAAAATCAGGACGTTATTAAGGAATATTTCGTTATGTCTCGTCACAAAAACATATCTTGTATCTATCTTTCCCAATGCTTTTCAAAGGTTGATAAACAAGTTATAAGAAATAATCTGAATATGTTGTGTATTTTTAAGCAAGATGATCACTATTCGAGAAAGATTTATAACAATTATGTGGGATCTGATATGAGTTTTAACCAATTTAATGAGCTGTGTGATAAAATTTGGAAGGAAGACTACGGATTTTTAACTATTAATCTAACTTTGAAGCCTAAAAGTGGTAAATATTTGAATAAATTTTCTAATATAAATGCTGCTCAGTGGTCTGACAAATCTACTTGATAAAATATTTGTTACAATTATTTTTACATTATCTTTACTTTTTATTTACATTATGAAAAACAACTGAAAAACGGTAAATCTGTTCACGTTTTACGTTCCACGTTCACGTTTTTACGTTCCACGTTCACGTTTTTTTTTACGTTCCACGTTCACGTTTTACGTTTCCACGTTTCGTGTTCCACGTTTCAAAATTTTCCTAAATAAATGGTGAACGTAACTTCTGAAGAAGCGAAAAAACTTGATCAAATCGAAAAGAAATTAATCAAAGAATTTAAAGAACAGATTCGAATTGATGAAGAAGAACAAGAACTTATTCAAAAAATTAATCAACCTGTAACTTCTGCAATAAAAAATGTTGAGGGCAAAATTGAAAATGTTTTAAGCGATAATCAAAATTTAATGAATTTGGTTCCAGTTGTACGACAATTTGCCGATATTTCGATTCCAGAATCTGAGTTTGAATTGCCAAAATTACCATCTTCAACACCATTTAGACCTCGAATCATTGAAGACTCTACCATAGTTGAACCAATAAGTCCTGGAACAACGGATATAATAATTGGTGAAATTGGTAAAAAATTTCTTCCTAGAGCAAAGGATGATAAATTTGGTTTGTATTGGGACAGAAAAAAGAAAAGTTTTATGATTGGAAATTTGCCCGTGAATTTTGAGCATAATGATATCATTATTAATGAAAAAACATATAAAGGAACTCAAGGTTTATGGAGATTATTAACAGGCACTGACGTTCCAAAAGACGGTTTATATTCTGAAGAAGACTTGAAAAAGTATACTGAAATTTTATGGAAATCTGATTCAATTTACAAAAATAATGATCCATCAACTAAGAAACCAAAGTCAAGTATATGTAAAAAATATCTCAATTTGATTAAACCAATTTGGGAAAAACGAATCGAAGGATCTGGTATAAGAAAATACAGTGATAATAAGATTGAGTACAGATATATCAACGATTTGACAAAACTCGATGGAATTATTAATTATATTTATGCTCAAGAGAAGGCTGGAAACAACAATTTTTTGAACGAAAAGAAAGCGATTAAGGATTTTATTTCGAACAAACTTGATGAAATGATTGAAAAACCTGATGGAATTAAATATTTAAAACGAATTTTGCCGACAATAAGTTCATCTATGATTGAGGGTAGTGGACTTTTGAATGATTTTATCAACAATTTACCTTTTGAATTACACGTACCAACTTATCAGTATCTGGGGCCTGGCACAAAACTCGAAAAAAGACTAAAAAGAGGAGATCCTGGTATAAATAAATTAGATCAAGCTGCTATGGAACACGATATTTTTTATGCAAAACATAGTGACACAAATTCCAGACATATAGCAGATAAAGTTTTGCAAGATAAGGCAATGGATAGATTTTTATCAAAAGATGCTAGTTTAGGTGAAAGATTTGTTGCACTTCCAACAGTTGGAGCAATGTTTTTGAAGAGAAAACTAGGAATGGGAATCGAAGAGAACTTGAAATTTTAACTATATAAATGGAGGTGAACGTAAACTTCAGCAAAAATCAGAAAGAAAAAATCAAATCCGCTTTTAAGAAGAAAATACCCGTTAGTATTCAATTTAAAATAGATCAACTAAAAAATGGCGAAGATAAGATATTTTTAACAAATAGACAATACAATAAACTCGAAAAACATAAGAAAAACAATAAAGGAACCAGAATAGAATTTTCTTATAATCAGTTGAAAGAACTCAAAAATGGTGGACTTTTGAAAGATTTATTAGATTTTGGAGAAAATATTCCAGTTGTTAAAAATGTTGTTCCTTATGTTCGTAAAGCTGCTCCAATCGTTAAAAAAGATGTGATTCCTATTGTTCGAAACATTTTAAATTGGTTAGATAAAGAGTTGGAAGATGTTACAGGATCTGGATTAGATGAAAAAACTTTGAATTACGTGAAATCAAACATTAAAAAAAATTTGAACCCTTAACATTCGGAGAATTGGAAGAAATCTGCAAAAATATTAAACATTTTAGAGGAATTTTCATGAGAGATACATTACCCGAAAAAGTTAAGAAATTTGAATGTGGAATTGTGAATTTAGACTCGATTTTGGGGAGTGGAACGCATTGGGTTTGTTATTATAAAAATGATAAGAATGCATGTTATTTTGATTCGTATGGAAGAATTGAGGACAAACCGCCGATAGAATTGATCAAATATTTGAAAAAATCAAGCGTCTACTACAATGACTCTCAGATTCAAGACTATAACGATCCCCCAATTTGTGGACATTTGTGTATTTTTGTTTTGAATGAACTGAGTAATGGTAAAGATTTTAAAGAAGTTGTTAACAAATTATTGCTTAATAAATATGGATTCACAAAATATTTTTGACGTATTTGGAACACAAATTATTCAAAATGTAGATAATAGTTTGAATTTTGATAGTTTGAGAAATGAGTTTGATAACAAGTTAGAAAATTTATTACAAAACCTTCCAGATTCAGATACGTTTGCTGTCGAGATTGAAGATTTTAAAGCAGAATATGATAACAAACTTGCAAATTTCATGAGTTCAAATGAAGTTGCTGATAAAATAAAAACATTGGAAAAAGAAGTTGATGATGGTGTAAAAAAATTATTTACCAATTTAATGTCTCATATCGAAAAAGCTGATGAAATTACTGAAGCGATCAAAGTTGAAAAGAATTATGTTAGTTTGGCTAATAAGAAAAGAATTGTCGGTGTTCGACCTGGTATTGACAAACATGATGTTGTTGTTAAAGAACAAATTTTAAAACCTCTAAAATTATCAGAAAACATCGATATTGTTGATTTACATGATCCGAATGTTAAAAATGCCTTAGATTTTAAAGGAAAAAGAATTAGCGGTGTTAGTAAAGGAATTAATCCATTTGATGTTGTTGTAATGATTCAATTAGAAGATCCTATTAAAATGTTTAATGAACTAAAACAAAATTATGAGAATCATAAACAGCATGTTAAAGATTTTACAACAGAAGTCTATGACAAGTTAGAAGCCAGAAATAGAAGATCAGTAGACGATGTTGGTGAAATTAATGAAAAACTTACTAATTTTAAAGAGTCTTTTGATAAGTTTAGTTTAGATGCTACGAAAACTTTTGAGAATATTGGTCATAAATTTGTTGAATACAATGATTCTTATGCTGTCAAATTTCAAAAATTAGAAAAAAAAACTTAATAATATGGAGGAAGATCTTACTGAAATAGGTATTCGCGTAGGGTTTTATGCATGATAAAATTTCCTTATATAAATGGCGCTCATATATTGTGTGAGATGTAAAGAAAAAAACTGCAACAAATGATATAAAATACTATGCAAACATCAATGGAGTTAAAAGAATTTCGGGAAAATGTGCTGAATGTAACTCAAAAAAGAGTCAATTTATAAAAACTTGAAATTTTTTCTTAATAAATAGAGATGGCGGGACATTACAGTGCTTTCGATCTTTTTATAATGCAACACGAAAGAGATTTGAAAAAAGAACATTGGGATGATATTTCTCAAAAATATGAATTATCCGAAGATATGATGAGATTATACGTAAACAAATTGAATTGGTATAACATTGCAAAATATCAAAATCTGTCCCCAGAGTTCATTCAAGAAAATATACATTATCAATTAAAAGATCATATGTCTGTTCTTTGCCTCTATCAACACTTGAGTATAAAGTTTTTGGATGAAAATAAAGATACAGTTGATTGGAACAATATTATAGATAGCGGTTACTATCCTGTGCAGATTTTATTGAAATATGTGGCCGAAATTGCAAAATTTAAGGAAGAGAATCCTGAATATGACGAAGTAGATCATTAAAAAATGACTCTAATTTATATCTTTTCTTATAAAAACGTACATTAGATCGATGAAAAAAATGATACACGATGTTTAAATTTTCTCTTATTAAATGGCGGACTACAGAAAATATGCTAGTGATATTGAAAGGGCGGAGTTTAAAAATTTCTATCCAATTAGTAAACAACATTTGAATGAACCGAATAAAAGAACTGAGTTTAATATTGATTTTGGAGATAACTTTTGCTCGTCTAACTTCCAGTTTTATATTTCTGGAACTTTAACAAAACAAGATGGTCAAGCATATCTTGGAACTGATAATGTTAGATTAATCGATAATTTTATACCGTTTTTATTTTCTAAGATTGAAGTAAGAAAACACAATAAATTGATAGAAGAAGTCGAAAAACTGTGGTCAATTAAGCACTATTAAAGGAACCATTTGTTATTCCAAAAGTGATGTATTTTCAAACAGTTTTGAATCAACTTTTAAATTTGGACAATTTGAAGCGGTCGGTGATTTAGCACATTTCGGCTTAGGATTCTTTGAAAATGTTACTATTCCGATCTATAAAGGTGGATTTTACATTAGTTTCATAAGAGCTGAAGACGATGATGTGATTCTGAAGACTGCAACTGGAAATGTTATGCCTGTTGATGGCAAAATTACAATTAACGAGTTTTTCATTAGAGTTCCGATGATTGATTACAAAACCACGAGTAAAATTCAGTTGATTGATGAAATTATAAAATCTCAAAACATCACGTTTAATTTTCTAGATTGGCAATGTATTGAGCAAAAAGGTATTTCCGGAACAACTTATTCGTTCGATATCACAAATATTTATAGAAATATCTTCAATCCCAAGTTCGTTATCATTGGTTTTCAAACAGATAGACAGAATAATCAAGAAAAAAATCCTTCAAAGTTCGATAGTTTGGATGTAAAAAATATCAGAGTAAAATTGAATGGTTCTTATTATCCAGATGAATTACAAAATTTAAACATTTCCGGTGGTCTTTTCAGAATCATGTATCAGATGTATCAAGATTTTAAGAAAGTTTACTACAAAAATATGGAAATGTATTACAACCCCAAAGAATTTATAGCAAATAGACCCATTTATGTCATTGATACAACAAAGAGTTTGACAAATATTTCTAGTTCAAAGAACGATATAATTATCAATATGGATTTTCAAAATGCTGTTACAAACGCGATTTGTTATGTGGTTGTGGTTTCTGAGAAATTTTTAGCCTATGATGTGATTAAGAACGATATTAGAGAAATTCAGTAGTTAATGATGTTCATATTGTTCTCTTTCATTCCTTCTAAAACTTTAAAAATATACTCTTTCGCTGATGAAAAATCTCGATTTCTTCCGTAATAATCTTTGTAATCATAGACAAAATATCCTAAATAGTTGAATAATAAAATAAAATCATTTCTTTTTATCTCGGTAGTTGAAATATAAACATAAACATTTGCGCTGAAAAATTTATATCTCGGCAGACTTAGTTCCATAGCTTCCATTTATTCTTTTTGTAAATGGAAGAGTATAATGCCAACTGTTACAAGTGTTATAATAGAGGAGAAATTATTGATAAAAGATTAGTTTGTAGAGATTGTAATTTTAATTTTGTATGAAAGACCTAAACCTAAGAAATTTCGAAATAAGCTAACACATTTGAATAATCTGCTTAGAAAATTACAATATGGAGATAAGAAGCAAACAAAATTTGTCTCAGAATTTAGAAAAAAGAACAAAAATTTTTACTTATCTCTTGGAACCGTTGACAAAATTATTTTCCTTTTCAAAGAATACATTAGGTTTGTAGGTTTAAATACACACGTTTATTATGAGAAGATTTTACCTATAATCTTTCACTATTTAGACATTGAATTTGACTACGATTTTAAACCTGAAATCTTTGATGATTTTATAGTACATTTGGAGAAAGTAAATGAAGAACCTCGTGAAAAGAATGCGGTTTTACTCACATTCTCCCCGGTTTCTCGAGTGATTGTTAGCAAATTTCATTATTTCTGTTTATAGATCTTTTATTAAGATTTCTGGATTTTTTCATTAAAACAGCTTAGAAATGTAGAAGCCTACAATGAACAGTAAAACAGCTATAGATTCGGTTAATTTTTCATTCGTGAGTTACAGATTAGTTTATTGTCCTTTAAACAGTATTTTACGTTGATTTTCTGACTGTCCCAAAAGTGGTCTAGGAACCCTTACTGTTTGATTTTACAGATTCGTTTATTGTCCTTTAAACAGTATTTTCCGTTGGTTTTCTGTTTACTCCAAAAGTGGTCTAGAACCGCCATATTCATATCTACTTATATATATATATATATATATATATATATATATATATATATATATATATATATATATACATTGAATCACAAAAAGTACTTGCTCCGCCGGGAGTCGAACCCGGATCTCTCACTTGCCGGGTGAATGTGCTACCATTACACCACAGATCGCTTACTTTTTCCGATTCAATTATTTTGTATTTGGCCGTATCTGTCACATATGCGTTTAAATGAGCAAAATAACATATGATCGGAAGACCAAACACCTGTCAAACGACTTTTATATATATATATATATATATATATATATATATATATATATATAAATGTAAACTTAAATCCTGGTATAGTGTTTTAAATGTCATAAAAACTGTCCTGAAACTCACTTTTATATATTAGCCATTCTAACTATGCTAATTTTAATTACCAGAAAACTCACCACTAGGATACTAAAAATGTATACGGTTTGTTTTAACTAGTCCTTAAATTATTCTATGAAATGATAAGGAATATGTCCCTAAGCATTACTTAATACTATAAATATTTAACTTAGTCATCTTGTGATAAAAAGTACTATAGTTCATAGAGAGCGAGAGGAGGGGGATTTATATATAATTATTCATTTCATTACTACATTTGTTTTGCGATTGCTAACACCTACGGGGTTTAGGCAAAGAATACATTTAACACAAATTCTACTTCTTTTACCCCACGAAAAACATATATTATAACCATTAATCTTGGCTCAATGCTCACAAAGAACCAAGATATAAATTTTAAGCACTTTTTCCAGTCAAAAATATAGCAGACAGTATTTTAGAGCATGTTTCATAATGGCTCTGGAGAGTTCCAATAACTTTTAACATTCTATCGCTATACATTTTCTTATAACAAAACCAATAGAGGAAATCCTAGTATTTTTTTACTATAGTATTCCGCCCTATATTATTAAATATTTTACAAAAATATAAAGATTTGTATAGTAAGATTTTGGGAATACATTTTTTCTGCAAAGAAAATCTAAATGCCGAGAATGCTTCTTGAAACTTTGAAGATGTTTTTTGTATAAATAATGTTTTTGCTGGAATTTTGTTGCACGTTATAAAAATTTTCGATTAATTAAATCACTCAATTACTTGATGTATAATTTTTAAAGCAGGATTAATTTCCTATCGATGTGTTTAATCTTATCTCACTGGGCGGAAGTGCCGAGTGAGTTAGAGACGATTTTAGCGAGTAGTCAGGATGATTTATGGCATTCCTCGGGGGTCCGTGTTATCTGGGCCTCTTCTCTTTATTTATGTAAATAGCTTATGCAACGGTAATTCCAAGGCAAGTTAACAGCTTTTGGTGACAACAATTAATTTGTTACAGATAATAATAATCCAAAACGACCTAAATTTAACAGGAATTTTATATGTACATAAACACACACAAGCATAAATATATATTCTTAGGTTTATATGTAGTATATAATATAACAAACTGGAAAATTAATGTAAATAATACGTATAAAGAATAAGGTTTTAAAATGCACTAGGATTATTTATTTAATTTGCCCTTTTTGCCTGCTAATTTACTAAAAAAGTTATATTTTGCCTGTAATAATTGTAATATACATTATGCTAGAACTGTATGGTGTGGAAGTTAAATTTGTACATTCAAAACTGTTATAAACAAAATAAAACTAAAAAAAATTAAAATCTTCTAATGTTTAGAAAGCTTAAATTACCCTAAAGACTGTGTTTATATATAATTGTCTAAAATTATTATAATATGAATAATAAACAGCGAAATGATATCCGTAAATCAAAAATGTGCCTGAAACGTAGATTATATGCTTGTGTGCTGAAACCTAATCGCACTATGAATAAGACTTTCTTTGCATATCTTATACATTTCCAAATTTTATCACATTTACTAATTAAAATTTCATAAATACAGAAAAAATACTTCTTTGATAACACTACAGATTAATTCATTCTCTTTTTTAAAATATTGATAGTATATTCGATGATTTGTTAAGTTTATTGAATTTTATAATGTGTTATTTTGTAGAGTATTAGCTTTTTTAAATTAAGTATGACAAAATATGTTCAGATGTCTTAACTTATTTAAAAATATCAGAAGTTTGTCTCTGGCCTAAGCCCTTCTATAACTTTGATTTAATTTGATTTATTATGTGTAACACCTCTCACCAGTTCTCTGTAACCTCAGGTGTTATACTTTATTAGTTTTAGCACACCTGTAATATGAATTAGCAATATTCGATGTGAAATTTAGACCAATAAAAAGATTTCTTTTATTCATTCATTTAAGTAAGAAGATTTCAATCGTTCCTGGTGTCTTAATTTCCATATAGCGAATAAATGTTACTGACATAGATTGAAGCATGAAGACATATATAGTATTATTTTTACTTTAAGAAAAACTATTAATTTAAGAATGTCGAATGAATGGCAAAGTTAATTTAATACGCTATCCTATAATGAGTATTATGTTTCACTATACTTTTTAATAATGGAAATTGTAACCATTTAGGTGGGTATGGATTAAATGTCAGTTTATCTCATATATGCAAACTTTAATGAAAGTGAAGGATTACGAAATCTGTAAGTAACATAAAATAGTGTCATGGAGTCAAAATATTTTTTATAAAATTTATTATTATCAGGTAAAAACGTATTTAATATAATAATTAAGGTAAATAATAAGGTATGCTTTACATGCAACATGTGTTAACTTGAAGGGTTATATCATAGTTATTGCACTACAGGAAACTCTGCCTCTAAATCATATGGACATTAATTTACTGCAACACCTGTTACGTGGAGACATCTTAGTATCAGATAATTACAGACTGCTTGGAATAATTAATAGGCCAGAAATATCATTTATAGTTTCCTAAGTTACATATGTTACTGTATTTATATCTTCCACCATAAAAATTTTCATTATTTTCTCTCAGACGTTCAATGAAACAATGGCTAAGTAAAATGCCCTTTAATACAGATTAAACCATTTATTTCTGAACTTTGTTTCTTCGCCAAGCTTTGAAATCGTATCCAGGACAACCAATTTAAATTGTGATAAGACAATGATAATAACTCTTTATCTAGAATGCACATGATAGCTGTAAGGTAAACCGTAAAAAAACTACTTTTGTAGTTTTTGATCTCTTTGATACCGAAACAGTAAGTTTTAGTACCATGTTTATCACAGAATTTTTTGTATCCTCTAAAAATAACTTTGACCCCAAGTTACAGGAGTCAGGTCTGTGAGTGTCAGATTTCAGACGCTGCACAAACGGAAGGTGAAATGGAGTTCAATCCAACAATCAGATTGAATAGATCTTTTCCAACATTAGTTAGTTACGTATAAAACACTTCTTATATACAGAGAACTATAGTACGCATATATTGATTTTATGGGTCTTTGGTTGATATGAAAATGGATGAAAATAATATTAATATTTTATCATGCAAACATCATATTATTGTCCTGATATTGAATGTGTAGTTAAAAAAAACAGGCAAAACACTAACTTTCCATTACAGCACCCTTAACGTTATTATAGCTAAGCTTTATTCTCGGGTTCTATGAAAAAATACACATATATTTATGTTCAGTTTAAAAAACTATTTCAAGGAAATACTTACATTCAATTACTTTATTGAATAATGGTGAATAAACTCACTTTCAAACAAAACCGATTTGTGAAATTTAAATTAAAAACATAAAAGTATAAATCGTATGAAAAACCAGTTATATTTTTATAACCTATTTAGGTTCCGACAAGAATCACTGAGAATGGTAAAAACAATTTCAGAAATTAAAAGCCAATCTGATTGTTTCGTAGGCATAAATTAAGTAGTAAACTTTCTAACAGTCTTTTCCATATAGGAAGTTAGAGGAAAGATCTAATGTAGAAATTGACACGATTATGGCATTACTTTGAAAATATTTAAAACTGCTGTCAACGAGCTCTTGATAGCAGGTTTTCATGTGGGAACAAATAAGTTATCATTGATGATGGACACGCCCACAAACATTATGTGCTTTTAAAAAGGTAAATGAAGTCCTCAATTTCAATATTAATGTAAATGTAGTCGCTTGAAGATATCAATGGGCACTATGCATGGTATATATCAATAGACACCTTTTACCTAAAAGTTATTTATTTTTGGAATTGGAGTACCGATAAAAGTTATATTTATTTTACGTTAGAAGAGAGACATGTTTGAATATTATCAAGATAATTCAAGCATGTAAAATACTTCACATTTTAAGATAGCTTCCTTTGTTGTCTATGAGACTCGTGTTATATGTAAATCTAAATGAGTAATATCATTTATTGTTTAAAGAGCGAAGAATAATATTTCACGCATATATTGCAGTAAAATTCATGTCAATGGAAACCGACCATTTAGATGCGTTGAAACAACCAGATATAACAGTAAATAAATTAAATGCTATATAATTTATGCATTTAACGCTGGTATTGAAATCGATAACACATTTATTTATTGTAAAATAAAAATTATATTATCGAATTTTTTGAAAATGTTTCACTTGTAAATCAATGTATTTTACGAACTGTATTGATTGGATGGAGCTCGGCATAATTTAACAATTGAGATAGGTGGATTAAGTTATCACAAACTCTGTCAGGAACAAGGCAGCGGGATGTGAAAGGCAGTAGTTGGAGTAGTCCCAAATGTCATATTGTCCTTATTGACATTCAGAGTGGTTCAATTTGCATGTGAGCTTACTACATAACTTCAGCTTTAATTATTGTTTATTTATATAGATAGTAAAGTACTTCCATACATTTACATGATTTCATCCATGACATATCATAATACAAAATTAAAAACAAATCTACCAAATGTGAAATATTTAACTAACATTTCTCAAATTACAGTATTAATATTATAAATCATCTTTTATAATATAGATATATAAGACATTACCTATCTCCTACATGCATAAATAAGTAAACTTGGCTTCTGAGACCGATATATGAATATGTGTTTTGTGGGTTGGCAATGTTAAACTCAACTATTTTACTAGAAACAATTTATATCGGAATTAGTTTACAAAAACTGGAAGTATACTGGTTTTTTGACTGACGACGTAGGCTTTTTAGACCTATGGATGTATATATTTTCGTGTTTAGAGCACAAAGTAAAACTCAACCATAGCTTATCTTGTATATACAGAGTGTTCACATAAGCGCGTTACAAATCTCTAAGGTAGATAAAATTCTTCATTTCAAACAAAAAACGTCTTATAAACATAGGTCGAGAAATATCTCATTTAGCCTCTATCAAAATATAAAAATCTATTATATCTAAAACTGTTGAAACCAAATTTGGCACATCGATTAGAATAGATAAGAGAACAGTTTTCTTTAATATTAAAAAAAAATTACCAGTATAGTAAAATATACCTTTACTAGTCACCAACTTTATGAAAAATATCATTGCAATTCCAACGGAACTTGTTTCAAACGAAATCCGTCAATGCAAAAGCGAGCACGACGACTCGCTTGCACAAGTTGGGAGCAACTTTGCCTTTTGATTGGCATTAGCTGCTTTACATAGGTTATAAAACATTACAAGATACCAACTATTTCTGAATCGTTCTAAACATTTCAATGGTAGTTTTTTCAAGAAAATCCGTCAAGCGGGCACAATCACTTTATAGGTACGCTTACACAAAGAGGGAGCGCTAAAACATGTCACAGTTTGAGAGGTTTCAGTTGGGTCGTAGGTGGTTAGTAGACGAGTGAAGACGTATTGTGACCTGTATTCCGTAGTTCTGTTTTAATGATTAGTGTTTTTGTATAGTTGTTTATTAAGTGCATGTTTATAGAGTTAGTGAATTTGACAAACAACATGCAGGTTGTGATTCCTGACTTAGGCGTGCCACAACGCTTTAGTAAGATTTGTTTATTTTAACGTAGTTTGTAATTTTGTTAGTTCTTTACCTGAAGAAGAGATCAGATTGCAGATCTCAAAACGTAGTGTTACTGATTTCTTGTTTCACTGAACGATGGCAAATGTCCGGAAAAATCCTGTTTCCTTCATTATATATTTATTAGTATTTACTTATATAGGAAGAATCCTCTATTTTTTGACATCTTATAAACAAACATACTCAATAATTTGAAACTTACAAATATAAAGTGATATCCATACTTCACTAAGAAATAGTGTTAGTTAAAAATATAAAAATGGATAATAGAGGGAAATAAGCTCATCCACAGATGTTTAGAGTTTAAAGAAGTGAAACAGTGTTGAGTAATCTGACCCTGTTTATTTATTCACATCTCTCAGTCTGAATGGCTCACAGCGAGTAACTGTATCTGATTCTGGATGGTCTGATTACACAGCTAGTTCTCGCAACTTTAATGGATTTTATTTCTTCCAGCTCACACAGTGACGATTTTTTACGTTCAGTTTACATTACATGTTACATAAAATTATATATCTTATATTTATACCTATAAAATCAGTATCAACTCAGACTGCAAAAGTTGCATACACTTTAATTGGTTTTAACAGTATTTATTATAATATCATTAACTAATTTTAAATTTTAATATAAGTTTAGCAAAATAAAATAATACTTTTCTAACGGTTGATAAAAAAAATTGTATTTGTTTTGTTTCTATAGGTTTTCTTCACATCACTCCATTTCATGACAAGTATATAATGTAAAAACATCAGACGCCTCCTTCATTACAGCATTGGTCATTATGAGATAGATTTATGGCTGAACCTAATGTGTTTTTAATTATTATACGTAACTAGTTCGAGTGAATTATATTTCCGTTGCCAATATTCAATTTGACTCGTTCTCACTATCAAGAAATTACGAGTATATAAAAAAATAGAACATATTTGGCTACTGTAACTTACTCCGGTCTTGGTATTTTTTGTCCATAGTTGATTTTACCTTGTTTGCTGATTAAGGAAATATACATACATACATACATACATACACTGGTTTGAGAAGACTATTTCAGTGTAAAAGAAAACTAAGATGGGTTTTGTAAAAGTAGGCTAAAAGTATAGTAGCCCTAAATGCAGATGGTAAATTTGTCTTTGATATGTTCATTACTTTGCATAACTACTATCTTCACTACTTTTGTATCACTAATATGAACTGAGTAAGAAATGTAAATGTTTATACTTTTATTATTACCAGCATAAAATATTACAATAAGGTTTGCAGTATTTTAAATTTAGCAAACCCTTTAATCAGCTTTATTTGTTTTACCTCGAGCGCTTCATTTTCCTTTTCTTCAATGTTTTGATAATATTAATATAGCTCGCACCGCGTGCTCAATAGAACATTATAACTTTCAGGCCTTCTCTGTATATTGGCACTACTAAATGAAAATCCAAACCCACTTAATACATTGCTAATTAGAGTAAACACTGTTATAAAAATTATACATTTTTAAATCCAAATATAAATATCTTCTTATGAGCTATAATTATAATACTAAGCACTGTCTCATTGTGCATACTCAACAATTTCAAGACTAAATGTTCCAAAATAAGTTATGTTACAAAACGTATATTTGCGACTTTACATATTATTTTACCAGAAACACCTTAAAGTGTTAAACAAATACATTACATGTTTACAGTACTATTGTAATTTTGTCAGAGTTTAACATAATTTTCGAAATGTAACTCTATTTTAATCCAACTTTAAGTAAAAAAAAAATAGTTCTTAATGAATTGAAATATAAATAATTACCTCATCAAATCACTGTACGTTTCAGGAAAGCCATAAAACCCATTCGCCACAGCAAAAGCCACTTGCTGATAACTTTACATTTCAAGATTGCTTATCCATTATGCCAGTGTTGTTGTAAACTTTACAGTTGATCCTGTTATGTAGCATTTATCACTAATAACACAACCCCAACAGCATCACTCATTACACGTGGTCGCTTTATTTGTATATAAACAACAACATCTAACGTTCAGGAAGGTTTATTGGCCTCCAATGGGGAGGTTTCTTAAAATAACAAACAGACGTAAATTTTGCTTACTTTCACTTTTAAAAATGTACTTTATGCTATTAAATTTCAATTGATGTATTCAGGTAGCATGTGCTTCATTGTCAATGTTGCAATTGATTTTTTATCAATACTAGAATTATGCTTTGATTGAATCAGACAGTTATCATAGTTTACTTTATGTATTTTGTAAAGAATCCTCTCTTTTATGACATTTCATAAACATACTTAATATTATCCAACATAAAAATGTAAAGTTATATCCATACTTCAGAAAAATAATTCCTCTAACAATACAAAATGGAGGGGAAACAAACTCGCCCACATGTACAGAGTATAAAGAACTGGAACAGTGCGGAACAAGCTGACTGCCTATTTGTGCACATAATATCGCAGTGTGAATGGCTCACAGCGTGTAACTGTATCTGAGTCTGGATAGCTCGATTACATAGTTGGCGTTTTCAACTGAAATTGATTGTATTACATCCAGCCAGACATCCAGCGCTCAGAGGCAATTTGTTAAGTCAAATTTACATTCCATGTTATAGGAAATATAGGTACATATCATATATTATTTATGTCTATCAAATCATCTCAACTCAGAATGCAAAAGTTACAAAGATTTATTTGGTTTAAACAGTATTTATGATTGTATTATGAATGATTGGATAATGAATTTAAAATTTGCTTTTACAAGCTTAGTTTTGTTCTTTAGAAACAACAATTTTAAGTGCACTTACAACTTTAAGTGGGAGTTAAGGGTTAGAGTCATCAAGTGGTAAAATAGGCCTATATGTACTTGAAGAATTATAAGAAGGGTCCTTTTTACAGAGGCAATTTGTTTAAGTCAAATTTACATTCCATGTTATAGGAAATATAGGTACATATCATATATTTATGTCTATCAAATCATCTCAACTCAGAATGCAAAAGTTACAAAGATTTATTTGGTTTAAACAGTATTTATGATTGTATTATGAATGATTGGATTATACTATATTATGATTGGATAATGAATTTAAAATTTTAATAAAGCACTGAAAAAAAGGAATTCTTTGCAAATAGTTTATTACAAATATTATATTGCCTATCTTTCTATACGTTTTCCTCACTGAACTCTTATAACGAGTATATATATAATTATTAGATTAGCTGCAGAGTGAGGACGCATGGAATGCAGTCACTACTCATGTACATGTGATCCTTCATCAGAAGCGTGAAGACGGATGCCTGACTGACCCCTAGCTTCTGAAACAAGTAGTTTTGTCCTGGATTGGGACATAAGACACACGGACCAGGCAAGATGTCATCCGAAAGGGTTCCGGCCTGGGCCCTCCGTGGCCCGTAGAGGGTTTAGTGGGTAGTCCGCAAGGGAGTCCCACACTCCGTGCGCAAATGCATTCCCCCTACGTAAAAAAATGATATTAAATACACCCTTCATTAACGCAATGAGCTTTAAGAGATAACTTTATGAGATTGGGACTGCTGCGCATCAATAACATTATCAACGTAGGTAAAGCCCACATTTTCTGTATGCATCCTCTCTACATAATTATGATGTTTTTCAAAATCACAAGTCTTTTTGTTTGAAAGCATTTTTTAAGAGGTGCATAACTCTAAAAAAACAGTTCAATGCGTTATACTTATTGTATACTGTTAAAGATGATTAAAACTTTAAATCCAAATGTCTTAAGACTTACTATCAAATAAAAAAATAATGGTATGAAAACAGATCCTGAAAGTATTATGATGAATGAGACCCATCGTTTAACCATCAATTCGCATCTTCCTACGTATAACTAATGAAATATGCCATTTTGGCCTTAGCTTCATTCTGATTGCCGATGCATATAATAAAGGACCAGTAATGGAAACTAATTAATCTATAGCAAAACCTTTTGATAAACGGGAGGTAAGGGAAGAAGTATATCATAACGCAGAACTCATTAAGTGTGTTATTAACGAAGAAAAACCGTACCTATAATTGTTAAAAAAATAAAGAGTTGAATGTTAACCTAACCTAGAGTAATTCATCCGAACTATTTTGTGGTAAAGTAAAAAGAAATTGATGGACTCATAAAAAGATATATTTGTTGGTAAGAAATATTTATCTCAAGTAAATATTCCTATTTAAGGGAAGAAAATAAACTTTCCTTATTTTTAGTTTATTCAGTGTAAAAAATATGTCCTAAATGATATTTCTACAGTAAATATTTACTAAAATATGGGCTGTCAAATAAGTACTTTGCAAAAGTGCCTATGAAGTTTCGATACCTTTTGAGATAGAAAATAGGAAGGGAGGTTTTGGCCGCATAGTTGATGTGGAAAATTAACTTTATGATACTTTATTCTATAAAACCCATACATTTCCTCGATCAATTGACTTAATTCCTTGATTATAGTACTTTTTAAATGATTTAGTCCAATAAGGTGAAAGACTGGATGTAGAAACCATATCCGTTTTCCTGTTCAATTTTAATGTAACCGTAAATAAATTAATATTTTTACATAATGTTACATATTATGTAATAAATATTACATAATATTTATTATGTTACATTGTTTTTATATGATTAGATCAAATATTTGGATATTTAACCGATGGACTTCTTAAATCTTTATGTATCCTTATTAACCATTGAGTAAATAACATTTGCGATTTATTAGTTTTCGGCTTTAATAATCTCTTTAATAACAATATTAATACGTATTACAAATGTTAACTTGTATAGATACATTAACAAATGTTATAGTAATTGACAATGAATGCACTTCTCATACATTGTAACTTTCAAAAAGTATCAATACTGTTACTTGAAGATATATTTATAACATATCGGTATGTCAGTCTTAATTCTTAACAGTTTTTAAGATTTTTTAAAATTTTCATTTAATTTGTATTCATAATATATTAAACAACTCTTGTTTAATAGTTTAGTTCCAATATTTAAGACCAAATCCGGAATGGCATGTCATGTATGCGAGTTGTATTTTTCACACTATTCATTTTATAGAATAAGTTTAGAAAATTTGGGCGTTTATAAAAGTCTTACAAATAAAATCTTTCCTTAAAGATACTACTTCTGAGTGCCCAGTGAATGAGATTTAGTTTTAGCCTAAGCTACGTATATATATATATATATATATATATATATATATATATATATATATATATATGATGATTTGTGTAACAGTCATAAACAGTACTAATATTTATATTATATTTAATCTCCAATGTAATGTTAATTTCTTGTTAGTGTGTATGTAGAGTGAAGGAGTGAAGCAAACAAAGGTTACCTGGGTTATGAACCATTCTGGAAGGGAAATGGCAACATTCACTTTTATTGTGTGGCTTTAGGTGCCTTACATCAGAGTACAATGTTTACCTCCAGTCTTCATCTCTCACTTATCATATGAACCTCTGTACACCTAGAGGCGGTATAAGATTGAATAAAGGGTTTAAAATAAGTTTTTATGTTAAAACAATAGATATCAGTCTGAAACTATAAAAATTTTATTAATTTGTGCTACTCTCCAGATATTAATTCATATAATATAAAACTTTAATATAAAACTTTAATAAATTTATTTACTCGTGATTACTTTTCTCCCTTATCGGATACGAATTTCAAGCCTATTTTGTAAGATATGACCATTAAGAGAAGCATTATTTTGTTTATACGAAAAATATTGCTATGAATTTCAATATCACCCACATAATTAATTTAACATCCGCTTGGAGTAGATTACGAAATATTAAGAGAAACACTGTTCAACTTTAAAAAAATACTAAGTGATTGTACAACATAACTGTTCACCATTTTTATAAGTTATTGAAATAACTCATAAATTATAAGTGAAAATTGTAAATTATAAATGTAAATATATTCACATAAACTAATAATAAATATCCCTTACTCCTTCACACCATGTAGCCTTTGGTGGCAAGGATTGGGCTGGAATCTAATGCTGGAATCAACTTAATAATCTGAGTCGAACGAATAAAAATCGAAGCTCGAATAATCGAACAATTTACCTTTTTTTAGACATCAGGGCCTCCTATATTACAAAATTATAAAATGTATTGTAATACAAAACACCATTATAATTCAGATGAATTTTAATTCCAGATTATGCATTAAGAGGAAGGTGAATTGGTTATCATTATCGCTTGTTATAAGAATTAGAAATTTTAGACATATCATTTAATATCACATATGTTATTACTTGTTTCGTTTACCTTATAGTTACATTGAAAACACACATTTTAAACAATAAGTAAGTACACTAATTTGGATAGCCGAACTCATTAACTGTTTAAAAATAATGCTCAACAATAACTTATCAAATTAGTATTTATACAATAGGATAAACGTAGGAAATAATAATTAAGCATGATACGTGATTATTAGACACAGAGTAATTGTATGATAGGAAATCAAAAATATTGACAATCAGGTTAAATATATCTTCCAGCTTATTGAAATTGAAGGTATTATACAAAATAAAATGAAAGTGATTATATAGCCAAGAAAATACGTGTCCAAAGTGAATTAATATTTAATATTTTTCTTTAAGTTTCAAAAGTTTCCTGGGACGATAAGTCGGTAATTAATATTATATGTTACTTGATTTATATACAAAATGCTGTGCTCTACGTATATTACAGAATTAAAATAATTATGACAAGGAAATGGGAAAAAGGTATATTTTATATAATAAATTGTTATAAATTAACTTTGTAAACAAATATTTATAATAAGAAGAATTTGATATGCTCATTGCAGTTAATTTAATATGATAAATTTGTGTAGGTGAAAATACTGTACATTTTTATAGCAAAACTATAAATTGTATTTTAAGACCTCTTGCAATGGATTGATGTTATTTACTTTGAGAATCGAAACTTTAAATATAAAATTAAAATATTTATTTTACTCGTACTCATAAATTATCGTTTTCTTAAAACAGGCAGTCATAAAATATATGTTATTTATCTTTCATAAACATGTTACATTACGATTTTAAATAACAATTAAAGTCCATGTTTGGTGAACGAATCGTTAAATAAACGTAAGGCTAGAGAACAGAAAATAAAATTTTTCTCTTTAAAGAACCGCAATCAAAGAGTACTAAGAAAGTATCACTAGATCTTTAGCCGTAACTTATTTATTGCTGTACTTTGTTCTTGTACGACTTTGGTACTGGCTTTTGCTTTTACAAGCTTTGTTTTGTTCTTTAGAAAGAAAAATTTTAACTGCACTTACAATTTTTAAAGTGGGAGTTAAGGGTTAGAGTCATCAAGTGGTAAAATATATGTACTTGAAGAATTACAAGAAGGGTCCTTTTTACAATTGAAATAATTGTTACATAAAACTCGGTGGCCATGCTGTGAACGAGCATGATTACGGTCGTTGATGCGTTGGTACGATGCGATGTCGGCATGGAATGTCGCAGATGTGTCTAAGACTCTACTTTAGATATGCGTCCAGCTCTGGCATCATCTTTTCATCATCTTTGGCATGATCAGTTAATAGTTAGCAGGCTGCTTAGTTAAAGTAATTTCATAATTAAATTACCTGCTAGGTCAAAAGAGGATCAGATCACTACAAACTGTATAGGAGGGGTTTAAATTCAGGGAAAGTAATATAAATGCTTCAACATCCTGGGTGGATTTAGATTTCCTACAATTCCTATATTAGAGTGATGTCTATGTTTTCTTGCGTTTGACTGAACAAGAACATGAAATTAAGGGAATAACAGCGCCGAGACGATAGAAATTTGAAAACATTTGTACGAAATGTAAACAACAAATGAAATACAACCTAAGGTAGTCTCATTAAATTCCATGATTTTGCATGCAACTCGGAGTATATTTGTCACATGGATTGTGGTGTAAGAACCTTCCTTGATATAAAGAGACATATCTAAATTATTGATTGCATTTTGGCCCAACACAGAGGTTCTTATTCACAGGTATCCTGTATGTGCCGTAGATTTTTACCCATCATTTGTTTAAAACATCCATGCTTTTAGATCGAACGAGTGGACTTAAAGACCAATTCAATATTCATTTATTAACTCTAAACATATTAGCTAAAGTATAAAAATGATTTTTCAAAAAGTATTCCTAATTTTCACGTTACAAATATCAACTGATAACTCATTTCCATTGAAATCACTGAGTTTGACGTTTAAGCTCCGAAATATTTAACACAATGAGTATCCATGATAAAGCATATATTATTCACAGGAAGCAGTAAATTGTATGCATAAATTATTCAAAATAATATTTATGAAGACAAAACTGTTGTAACTAATTCATTATCATATTCTAATATATAAAGTTCACGGTAAATATACCTCTCAGTAAATACTTTCTTAACTTAAATTCATTAAATCTGTGTTAAATTAGTTGATTATTAACTCCAATTCTTGAAACCTACATGGTCAAGATTTATTTTTCGAGAAAAAAAGGCAAGTAGATTTTCTTTATTCAAGTGACAAATGATTCTTCTAGGATCATTACCATACTCTTACTAAAATGACTGTTTTACTTTGGTTGAAGGTATAATAATAAGATTGTAATATTTAATTTTAGTATTTAAGTTTGTATAGTTTCAGTAAAATACTGCCATTGTTACACAGTACTCCGATATAAATCGTGATAAGCACCAAAGCTAGTAATGCTTAGCGCGAAGCTACTGCAGACAAGACATCAAAGCTTCATTCACACCAATGCATTCATGAATAGGTGCATCCTTTCAGCGTTAAAACAGTTTTGTGGTTTGATGTTCAATCTATAACCGCTTACCTATAATAATGGCACATTGGCACATAATAAACATTGTTTAGTGCAATTTGAGCTTCAATTCTTTCTTTGTTTGAGGTTCAGTTGTATTCAATAATAAATTAAATCGCATATAAAAATATCTAGAACAGACAAATATAGAATTGTGTGTAATATTTGTTTATAAGAATGGTACAAAATTGTGTAATTCGCCTAAGAATCTAAAAATATTTATTAAAAACAAATTGCATTTATTCGCTGAGTGTAATTGATCTAAAAGGGTTAGGAAAATTTCGTTGGAGATTATGGAGAACAAACTGACCAGAGACTAGAAATATTGCTTGTAGCTTAAATTTTGAACAAAGACAAAATTGTTTTTATATATTTTAACCCCACTTTATGGAACTTAGCTGATCGTTATAAACACCTTTTACATCGGTCTTATAGTTGTCGATTATGGTAACGACAAATTGTTTGCCAAATAAATTTTTAAACAAATTTAGTAAAATTCTGATAGTTTAATATCGTACACGAAAATAAATATATATTAACTATCTGTGTATATTTTAAATATGCATGAAACTTTATTTTTATAGATGTGAAAGAAAATCTGCGATAGTGTGTCTCCCACAATGTATGGAGGGGGGGGTTTTTGAATTACATTTAATGTGTTTTTCCGTATGTGCTAGGAGCACTGCTACTTTTTGAAGATAAAATAGATTCAAAATAAAATCGAGAATGAGTGTGTATTAAAATAATGGAGAATTTAATAAAACATGTAGCGTTTCATGAATAATATTCAATCTCAGAAATAATAGATTACATTATGTTCAATTTAATTTACGTGTTTTCCTTTGCACAATAAATTATTGTTATGAAATACTCGTTTAATGATCAATTTTATCGCTTATTTTTTTGTTCATGTTTTTTCTTCATGAAAAAGAAAAAGGTCTCTCTCTCTCACACTCATCACTAACTTATCAAATTCCTGGTGCCTAAGTAAGTTTAAATTTATCACGCATGTGATACGACTCAAAAAAGTAGCAAAATTAACATATATTTAATAAAAAATAATACAGGATGAAAAGAGGTTTAGAGCCGGAAAAACAAACTATATATTGTTTTTAAACGTCCCCATTAAAAAGATTAAAACATTTCCCTCGTGTGTCTTATGCTGTTAAAAGACAAAAAAGGATTTCTATGAAGTTGAAACGTCTACAGGGTTTATTTGGGGTTGCGATCCCCATAATAACTATTATTTTGCATTTTTTCCGGTGTCATATAAAGGAGAAATTTGATAAACATGTGCTTACGTCTTCAAACGACTACGAACGACACTATACAGGGTGTCAATTAAGTATGGAACCTCTTTTTTTTAATTTTTGAACCATAATAGAAAGAAATACCAAAGTTCACACATGCTTACTGGTGATAGTAATGCACACATCTGCCCAATTACCGACCGGATAATCCCTTTTGGGGGCCGAGTCCACAAGGAGTCAGACAAAATTCTTAAATAGCAGCATAGGTCAAGTTGTTTGGTATCAAATTAAAGGTCTTACTTAGCAGAGTACAATGCCGCAAACCGGACTTCAAAAGGTGGATTCATTCAGTAGTTATAGCTAATTTGAATTTTAAAACAATTGAGCAATGTAAATTATTAAGTATTACAAGTAAACACCAATTTTTAAGTACCCTGTGATCAAAGTAAGTGTTCAAAATGTTTCCCCTCCCATCATCTGACAATGTAGTAAGCGAAGTCAGGAATTATTACCAATAACACAACTACTGTTAGAATGTGAAAGTGGCAGATTGAGTCATACACAGCATCCACAGAAACTTAACGTTTGGGCAGGTATTATAGGAAATCAAATTATGGGCCCATTATTTATCAATGGTAATTGAAATGGTGACTCGTATCTAGCAATGCTCCAAAATGAGATAATTCCTGCACTACAAGCTGCTATTGCTCGACCAATTTCAAAGAATTTATTTCCAACAAGATGGCGCGCCACCACACATTGCTCTCCTTGTTAGAGAATACTTGGATACAATATTCCTTCACAGATGGATTGGAAGACGTGGTGCAGTAGAGTGGCCCTGCTCCTTCCCCTGATTTATCTCCGCTGGATTTTTTTTCTATCGCTATAACCTCAAAGATAAATTTTATCGTACTAAGCCTCGAGATTTGGCGCACCTAAGAAATCTCATAGTCCAAGAAGCTCAAGATATTCCTCGTGACTACCTTCAAAATGCAGTGGATAGCTTTTACAATCACCTAGGACATTGCCGGGCGATGGTATGAGAACATTTTAAACACTTACTGTGATCACAGGTTACTTAAAAATTGGTGTTTACTTGTAATACTTAATAATTTACATTGCTCAATTGTTTTAAAATTCAAATAGCTATACCTACTGAATGAATCCACCTTTTGAAGTCCGGTTTTTGGCATTGTACTCTGCTAAGTAAGACGTTTAATTCCATACCAAACTTTGACCTATGGTGCTATTTAAGAATTTTGTCTGACTCCTTGTGGGACCGTCCCCCAAAGGGATTATCCGGTCGGTAATTGGGGCAGATGTGTGCGTTACTATCACCAGTACGCACGTGTGAACTTTGGTATTTTTTATATTGTGGTTTAAAAATTAAAAAAACACGTTCCAGACTTAATTGACACACCCTGTATATGTTATAGAGATGAAATAGATTACTAGGACTGGTTGTGAACGCTTTTGGAATGAAGTAGGCTTCTCAGACTTAATATCTTTGTATTTTTTGTCATGCTAAAAATATACTTCGGCGGTTGAACTATTTATTTACTTGCTAAACCTAAAATAAGAAAAAAGTTGCAATTTTTGTTGAATATTTAACTTCTTCACTAAAAACAATGAAATACTGTGTAGCTCAAAATGTCTATTTCTCATTAAAATTTGGCATGGGATTCCATTATATTAGACACCATAAGTCCTTTGCATAAAATTACTATTTAGTGTTCCTTCCATGCTGTTCTAAAATAGTGTTAGTGTTACTGAAATTGTTGGAGGTATTTATTAAAATACTGCTGAGATGTTGTACAGATATGTATGTATTTAATTGGTACTCATAATTATTAATTCACTCTGAGAATCTAAGACTCCTAAACATTATTCATATTTTAAAAGTAGAATAATTCTGAAATGTGTTAAAAATATATGTTCAATAGGAAATAATTTATTTCAGAATTGTTTTCCCACTAGAAGTTGCTACTTTAATGATGTCTCTGAGATTTAATCAGGAATTGCATGGGAAACCATGGATATAAAATAATAATAAATAAGTGATTTAATCTATAACATTTACAATTTATAGGTTCCACGTAGTAAAGTCTATTTGCTCTCAATATTTAATAACATCAGGTAGAGGAGTTATTGATAATTA
>NW_025781310.1:0-43350 GCF_021130785.1 Homalodisca vitripennis | reverse complement strand
AAACGTTGGCAAAAGTGAAACCAACTCTCCTTCGCAAATTCAAAAATGGTACATTATTATTTTAGTGCACCATAAAGATAGTGTACTTATAAATTCACCGGTATTACCGTACTGTCATATTTTACAGTGTTTATTATAAAACGCCTCCATTTTCGCTTGATGTAATAAGTTCAACAATGGCGCTTGACATGAAAAATTTTGTTTCTATAGTTCATAAAACACTTACTTTTTCACAGTTTGTTGATGAAGGTATGAAGACACTAATATTTAAAATTATTGATGGTTAATTTTACACACTAAAATAAAATTTCTCGATTAGATATTTTCATAATAACACAACGACATGACTCAATGATATAATGTAGGTTTTCATTTGTTTCCGACCTTCCCTTTCCATTCAGTTTCAGTTTCCGTCGATTCCAATTCCACAATCCTTGTTCTGTTTTTTGGTTCTATTCTAGTTCCTACTGTTCCGATTTAAATCATAGAATTTTAAATATAAAAAGTATGAGTATAAGAAGTGTAAATTTCAAAACAATCACTTATTCTAAAGAAATGGAAAGGGTTGGTGGCTGTAGACAATCATTAGACTTATAAATATTATTGTAAGATTGGGTGGTTTTCACGTATTATTACCGTATTTGGGCTGTATTGCTTGCATAATAGCAGAAAGTAGTAAAGAGTCACTATAGGAGATAGTATATGGTTCGATTTACCGTGAAATATATATTCAAAACCCATACTTTTGCTGGACTGTAGGAGCACACAATATTGACATATGCTGCTATTGTTGAAAAAAGTGACAGAGGAGATAAACAATAGTGTACGAGTATTTCCTACTCAATATGTTCTAATTATATAAAAAAACTTGTACAAAGTGAAGCATCTCGGACAATTAACTTAATTTTAATTTTTATTCTAACAGAAAAAATGGGAAACATAAAATTGCATTTGTAATCTACAATAGATTAAAAAGCGTGATCACTATTGGTGATAGGAGTATGGTTGAGAACAAAGGGGGCTTGTTGTGGAAAATGAATGAAGTTTTAAGTGCTCCGCTTTTCTTTCATTATGTCATCCACTAAGACGAACTTTGCAAACACACTTTTAAAGTGGGAAAATGTAATGAATTGGAATTTGTAAGCTCTGTAAACTACATTTTAAGTAATGCACTTAACCAACAACAACTTAAAGAAAAGTTAGAAAGGTTGGACAGTGAATATTTAGATTTAATCTACCATTCTGCGTACGCCGGCTGAGCCGTGGAAGGGTCGTGGAAAGGTTGTTTACTTGGGATCCGAAATTAAAACATTTTAGCTACTAAAAGTAATACATTGAATGAACTTTCAAATTTACAATGATATGCCATGTTGTGGCGTTTTTCTGAAGACATCACAAAAAAGTCGGCGACAAAGATGCTCAAAATTAACTCAAAAATCAGAGGACACCTAGACTGCCTAATGTAAAAGATAGTGAAATCTAGGTGATGAATATTTCTTATTGTCTCATCAGGTGCACAATTGAGTGCACTACGGTGTTTAAATACGATCTCTAAGCACATATAAGCAAACCGAGATTTCTTCACATAACTTAGTTTTGTGAGTCAGATTCCAGATCCTTCACTGGTTCTAAACTCAACATTCACACTGAATCGAACCTTCCCACGATAGCTTATATGCTTCAAAATGCCAGGTGTCAATTAAGATGCAACACTTCTTACTGTGTTTAGAATTAGCAGGTGCTTTTTACCCTATGGGCGCATCATTAGAAGGTTAACTAGTGCATGTTAAGGGTTTTTAATTTTATAATTATGAAGGTAATCATGGTGTTACATTGTATGTTGTTTTGTTTGTAGCTATTTGTGCATTTTGAGGCACAACTATAAGTTACTTTTTTAATTGTTTCTTTAAAATTTTTTTAATGTTTATATAGATATATGTATGTTGATATAGTCAGTCAATTTATTGTGGTGGCTATGGGTGGGTTTCCTAAAAATTTGAAGGACATTCGTATACAGTTTGTGCTAAAACCTACTACAAAACACATTAGGTGGGATGTAGTTTTATGTATTATTAACATGTATACACCTTAGTTCTATATATAGTGAATTAAGAATAACTAAATTATAATTATGTAAAAATATAAATGTTTTTGTTTATTTGAAAATAACAAGCATACACACACACACACACACACACACACACACACACACACACTTATATATTAATACACACTCACGTGTGTGTGTATTAATATATATATATGTGTGTGTGTGTGTGTGTGTGTGTGTGTGGGCCCGCACCTACACTCGGCCGATTCACGTGTTGAGCGCAGTGCGAGCATTTGATCTTAAAATACAATCATCTTTACATTGAAATCCCACGTTCTATTATATTTTATTTTAATTTAAATTTAAGCAATTTGCATACTGTAAGAGCACATTCCGAAGAATTGCATTCACGCAGATGATATTAAATATAAAATTACCATCCAAGATCACGCTGACGTCTAATTTAGCAATGATTAATTGAAATTACATTTTAACTGCCCAGTTGTTGATCGCTGAGTAGACCAGCTCCTGTCTCTTTTAATTAATTGAAAAATATATTTATTTATATGTTAGCTTATAATAAACATTTTTATTTATAAATGGTTAACGAAAACTGCAAATACTATTTAAAGTTTGTTACAAATTTCTTTAAACTTAAAATTTTGGCAGCGTGGAGGCTTTCTTATATTAATCCCTTCCTGGTGTTATTCTGTAGTCTTTGAGAATGGAATGAGTCATCCAGTTGACTAACGTCATCTGTCAGGTGCGGTTGTTATTTTATTGGTTATCTATGAGAAAGAAATAAAATATTTTCTGTCAAGAGTGTCAAGGCCTAACGTTGAAATGAAATGACTAATGTGATGTCTGAATTTTAGTTGACAAATTGCATAGTGCTGTTATTAGTCTTTTGAAGTTTAACATAATTGGACCTTATAATTAAATAATAACATTTTTTATTGAATTTTCATTTCAAAGAGTTTAAATTTATTCATACAATGTTTCAAATTGATACGAATTATGCTAAATTAAAAACTAATTTGAGGTTGGCTATAGAAAGGTTAAAGTTGTTAGGTAAAAAGAAGACGGAATTAGCTCAAAAGGCAAGAAAAGAAATAGCAGATTACATTGCTGCTGGGAAAACTGAAAGGGCAAAGATTAGGGTTGAGTATATTATAAGAGAAGACTACATGGTAGAAGCTCTTGAACTCCTAGAGAAATGTATTGTGACATTCTTCCTTTCCCGCTTTGGACTTATCACCCAAAACAAGTAAAGTATTAGTATAAAAATTACTAATTTAAACTAAAAATCTCTCATTAATTTAATTTCAAAACTAGCTGCAGTAAAAATTAAGTTTTTGAGCGACCACCACCACATTGGAATCATGATTATCAATTAGAAAATAATCAAAACTGTTGAATACAACAAATTGACCTATAAATCATAGTTAATCATTGCCAGCTGTTTTGGGTAGGGTACGATAAAGCGGACCCGGTTTTTTTATATCGAAATTGGCAAACAATATTACTTAATCACAACCATTGATATAATCAATCAATTACTGATTAATTATTTTGAAACAATTAACTTAAAAAATCTATATCAACAGCTGTAAACACTTTCAAATATATACACATAGGACTACCAGTAATTTCAATTTGACATAAGTAACATTTATTATTAAAAATGGCAGTCAATTTTAGAAAACTACACGACATTGCTTTGAAAGATGGACAAGACGTGTTTTTAGTGGCTTCTTCAACATATTGGACTAGTACCGAATAACCCATGATGTGAAATTTGTGGGAAAACAACAAACTGTAAACTGTGAGAGGAGCAAATATTGTCGTCTTCAGTTTTCATAATTTTGATTATAATAATTTGTTTGATCATTGTATATATTAAATTCATATTTAAATTTAAAACATGATTGTTATTGAGAACTATAGGTACTTTTATATCGATTGATAGTCTAGGATTTGAGATGCGAATATTAGGTATCGATGATTACATTCTTCGATATAAAAAACCGGGTGCGCTTATCATACCCTACCTGCTGTTTTTATTTCATTTACCATACATAATGGGTAGGGGATATAGTACGATAAGCTGACTTGGTCTTTATATCGATTAGTATAACCATCAATATTTAATATTCATATATTGAATATGAGTCTATGAATCTCTATAGTTAATCAACATATTCATGATACTCATAATAACATTTATATTTGAAAGTAAGATAGTTAATATAATACTCATAGTGACAATCTCTTAAATAACAAAGGAGTTATTATTATTATTATTATTATTATTATTATTATTATTATTTCAAAACGGCATCCGCCAATATACAATAATTTCACAACATTTTTTCATGCAACTTAAATATAACATCAACAAAATAAATAACAACTAATTAAATTACAGAAAGTAGTGATTATGCAGTGGAATAATAAATAAGTATTAAGATTTGTGAAATAATGTTACAATAGTGAAAAATCACAAACATCATCTCCAACTGATATTAAGGGGAAAAAAGCTCTATCACCCATTACTGTTGCAGTCTCTTTTTTAAGGTGTGCGATGCTGTCATAAAACATATCACCATCGGAAGGAATGCTGTTTCCACGCCTATGAAGTTCGAGCAATAGGACCGTGATAGCTGTAATTGTTTGGAGTGGGTGGCAGGTTGAAAAACATATTCCTGGATTCTGGTTCCAGCAGGCACCCAAGAGGGATATCCTACTCAGAAGCCTCTGGTGAATCGATCGCCCCGTTGATAAGCTTGTGCAGGAAAATAATATCAAACATTCTCCTTCTGCCACTCCAGCGTAGGCAGAAGAAATTCCTGCTCAAGTGCGGGGACAGAGACCTCCCGATAGGCTGCACCTCTCCGGGACTCCTTGAAGTCTGCAAAATTTGTTTTGCATACTCTGTAGTTTGTGAATATGAGATGCGTAATGAGGGGGACCAAACAAGAGTACAATATTTCCAGATTAGGCCGAACTAAAGCCTTATACAAGAGCAGTATTGTCTCGTCAACCGAACGTCCCTCTAGACATTCGAAAAATGAATCCTAGCATTTTGTTTGCCTTCAAGGATACCGCATCAATGTGTGCATCGGGGTGACAAATTTGTAGTCAAACTTACTCCAAGGTCGTTTATCGAGGTCACTCGCTTGATGTCGCCGGATAACAGTGTAATTGAAAAGCAACAGGATTCTTCAGACGACAGAAGGTGATTGTAAGGACATTTGGTTGAGTTAATGACCATCTTATTATCATCGCACCACTCAGCAATTAGGTTCAGATCACGTTGAAGATTGAGACAGTCATCACGAGAGTAAATTTCTTTGAATATCTTGAGGTCATCTGCGAAGAGGAGATATTCCGATGATAGGTGGCTGATGATGTCGTTTACAAACAAGTTGAAAAGAATAGGGCCAAGCTTGGACCCCTGAGGTGGGAGGAAAAAATTCTTCAGACAAATGGTTTCCAAGTTTGACCCTCAGCGAGCGTCCACTTAAATAGCTCTTGAACCATTCTAGAGAGAGTCCGCAGAAACCATATCCTTCGAGCTTGGAAATCAGAAGTGAGTGACTAATCTTGTCAAATGCCTTGGAAAAGGTCTAAATAAATGCTGTCCACTTGATGTCTTCGATTAAACGCAGAAAGTAATATAGTCTGTGTAGATGACAAGGTTGGTCTGAGTGGAACGACCCTTGCAAAACCCATGTTGTTGGGGGACAATGATACTCTTTATGTCATTAGATATCAATTCCAGCACTAAACCTTCCACAACCTTAGCCAAAGCAGGCTGGACGACGACTGGCCTGAAGCTGGTGACATCAGTAGCATTTGGTGTTTTAGGAATCGGCACAATATAACTGGACTTGAGTGCTGTGGGAAAGATGCCGTCCATAAATAGTCTGTTAAGTAAATTGGTGAGAGGCTTTGAAAGCTGAACGCTACATTTCTTGAGAACTATAGGTGGGATGAGATCAGGACCATTACCTTTGTTGACATCAAGTGACTCCAGCTCCTTCCGTACTCTTTCCTCACTTACATGGAAGCGATTTACATTGAAGTTGCTAGCAAAATGAAAGTCTAAAGTTGTGTCATCCCTGGGATTGAAAAGTTGAGGCGAAGAAGCCAGCAAAAAGATTGCACATGACATGAGGGTCATTAGTAACTGTGTGATTAAAAAGTCAGACGAGTTGGGATAGACTGCGATTTCTGCATTTGCTTCACATAACTCCAAAAAGATTTTATATTGGAGGGTATAGAATACTCAATATGCCCAACGTATCTGTTAAAAACAATCCTTGGCCAGCAACTTGCAAATGGGGCCCTGGTATGAGAGAACCTCCAGTAGTCCTCAAATGACAATGAAGTCTTGTAGATCCTGTGCAGTTTCTTTTTTAAGATGATTAAATTTATCAGTTCTTTAGAAAACCAAATGGGAAACTTGGACAATCCAACCTTTTTCATGCAGGTGTTGTCCAAAATAATTTCTCTAAGTTCCTCGCAAAAACGACTGAAGGCTGTCAGGGCCCTCCGCCAAACGCACATCGATATTAGCAATGGCCAAAGAAATATTAGCAATGTTGCACTTTCTGAAGTTAAAACAATCACACAATTATTATTAGAAATAAGAAAAACTCATAAATAATAATAAATGATAACAACATAATAAACGTGTATAACAGAAAATACGAAATATTTGATGCAACACTATTAGTGTTTTCTTTGAGGTAACCACTTTTAAGAAGTTGTTGAAAGCATCTAGAAAATCGTACATCTCTTTTGTATAAATACTCACATAGATGAACTGTATTTTTAGATATTCATGAATATTAAAGATTCGATAGTCATGAATATCAATGATTCGATAATCATGATTTTATTTATTTAATTTCCAACGGTATATACCATTTTACAATGTGAGAAAAAAAAACTTACAAGATTGCTAGGTTTAAAGTTCATGCATTCTTCACACAACATTCACTGTCTTACAAACTATAATAACAGATACTATATAATTTTGTCCAAATTATATAATGAAAAGTGTAACTATAATATGTTTATGTGTAATGTACAGGCCCAAAAAAGGTAAAACGAACAAAAAAGATATTATGTAAGTATCACAGTTTTGAAGCAGAATTTAGAAAAATAACAACAATAAACACTAAAGTAAACTCTGAAAAATACTGTAACAACTTAATAAATTATACAAAAAGAAAATAACAAGAATAGACTATATACTCCAATAACAATAATATACTTCAAGTAAAAACTGCAGTTTGAGCAATTGGTATCACTATTCGCTTTTATATCGCACCAAGATCGACTCCACAGCAGCCAACCTGAAGGAGTCTACGTCTGGATATATTAGGATTCTCTGTATCCTAGGAATTGCGCTGTTTTGTCTGAAGAGCGTATGCAGCTGCAGCCTCACAAAAATCTCCTGAGACCTAGTTTTTGAAGGCACTCTTAGGTTAATTCTTTCGAGCAGTTGGGGGACAGTCGATGAGAGCATTTAAAAGATTGTATAGGATCATGGCATCCTGGATCTTTCTTCTACCTTCAAGTGATACCAAGCCAATGTCCGATGCTATTTCTTTGGCCGGCACATCTCTTTAATGCAGGTTGTGCCTCACTCCCACAATTCTCACAAACTTGTCTTGAATTTGTTGAAGAGCCCTGATGTAGCCAATTGAAAGGGTGACCACACAACCGTCGCAAACTTCAACACGACGAGGGAGCAATATATAAAAATGGTTATGCCTTTTGTGCATCTGTTCACAAAACCCAGAAGACGATTAGCATGGTTCAAAACAGAGTTGATTTGAGCTTCTTGCGATAGGTCCGTTGATAAAAGCACCCCCAGATCCTGAATGGCAACCACTCTTTCGATCCTGTTTCCCAGTAGACTGTATTGGAACTCCTGAGTTGACCTCCTTCTGTTGTAAGATAAAACGAAGCTCTTACTGGCATTTACCGTCATAGAGTTATCCTGGCACCATGCAACTAACTTATTAATGTCCTCCTGAAGAGCAACACAGTCCTACTCATTTTTGATCTCTAGAAATATCTTCGTCGTCTGCAAAAAGTAGGACCTTGGAGGGACAAGTACTCAACCAAAATTGGATGAGTAGACGTTAAATGGATTTAAGGCCCCAAATGGGAGCCCTGAGGTACTCCAGAAAAAGGAATGAATTCGTCCGAAAGAGCCGAATCGTAGCCAACAAAGAGCTTCCTGTAGTTTA
Source organism: Homalodisca vitripennis (assembly GCF_021130785.1). NCBI lineage: Eukaryota > Metazoa > Arthropoda > Insecta > Hemiptera > Cicadellidae > Homalodisca > Homalodisca vitripennis. The sequence goes on along the minus strand of NW_025781310.1, from coordinate 35,031 downwards.
GGTACGAGGAATACCATTCCAAAAGATTCCCTTCCAGTCTTTCATTTTCATTTCATTTATTTATTTCCAAACAATTCATGAATACAAATTGACTTATAAAATAGTAAAACAAAAATTGGAATAATACCTGCAGAGACTCCACGTCTGTGTGCAGTATTAGAGTTCTTAAGTCAGTCCAGCAGCACTAATAAACTTATTTAATTGAACTTTGCTAGCTTACATTAACATTAAATAAATGAACTTCTAAATGTGGTATAATTTTAAACTAAAACATTGTATACATCCTACATAATATATAAGTAAAAAAAAGTAAACACGACAATCTACGATATTCTATTAATTAATAAAGCTAAGGAGAGAGTTTAATCCAAGAACTAAGAGAAAGTTATATACGTTACTGTCAGAATAATCGGAGCTAGTCAAGCCAATCGTATATTATGACACAGAACAGGTGCAAGGACGCGCGTTACCGTACTTTTTGGTTGTGTGTGTGTGTGTGTGTGTGTGTGTGTGTGTGTGTGTGTGTGTGTGCTTGTGATGGAGTGAACGAACGTGTGTGCAATTTACCATTATGTGTATGGCGACTGAATGAGCGCCTCCGCTGCTGCCCAGCCCAGGCCGAGCAACCACTCGCCCCACCCTCCGCTTGTATGCAGCAGCACCACCACCCTCGGCCTGCAGTACATCAGTTGGGAGATTTCTATAAAGTTGGTGAGCTAAATAAAACGAATTATTAATTTCCAAAGTGTGTGCCGGTCTGGGAATATCAAATCCAAAATTTACTCTATTTCTTGTTAAGTATGTATGGGAACTTTCTTGGAACATTGTATTTTTATTATTACGAATATATATTAATAGGGACTTAATAAAGAGCTGTCTTATATTTAAAAACAGGAAACCGCTCAAATAATAATTCAGTAGGATATCTTCTGTTTTTCATAAGGATAACTTTCATTATGGATCTCTGAGCAACCGCCAGCGGCTCGAGAGTAGACGAAGAGGCCGCCCCCCACGCCAGAATGCCGTACTGCAGCGTCGACTGTACATAGGCGAAGTAAACCTCCCTACACTGACCAGCGGACAGAACCCGCGCCAGCTGCATGAATGCATAAATCATGGTCCGAAGCCTCTTTTTTACATACTGGACGTGTGGAACCCAACTTAGCTTCCGATCGATAAATTACTCCCAAGTACTTGTATTGTTCCACACGCTCAATAGTGCGGCAGCCGCAAGCTATCGCACGGTGGTCACCGCAGGAGTGCATCCTCAGTTGCCTCGGTCCTGGATCGTTCTTCATGAAAATCGGTAGGTGTTTTGTTTTGTCAACGTTTACGCTCAGCACATTGTGGTCAAACCAATTCTTAATTCTCATGAGATCCAAGGACGCGTGGTCATATGCCTCCTCCCAAGTGTCACCAGTTGAAACTAAGGCCGTATCATCCGCAAATAGAAATAATTTCCCTTTTAAATCAATTTTGACAATGTTGTTTATGTAAACACTAAACAGAAGTGGTCCTAGGGTACTTCCTTGAACTACACCATAGCTTACAGGTATGGTGTCGCTATTAATGTTGCTGATAGAAACCATTTGGGTTCTATTGTTAAAGTAACTGTTAAACCAATTAAGAGCGTTGTTTTTAACTCCAATAATTTCCAGTTTTCTAATGAGATTTGTTCTATCAACGGAATCAAAAGCCTTAGCTAAGTCTAGGAATGTAACTATAACATGTTTTTTTTCTCCAATTTTATGTGAAATTAATTTAGTAACGTCAATTAAAGCATCGGATGTATTTTTTTCTTCTCTAAAACCATACTGTTCTTTAGCTACAATGTGAAATTGATTTAGGTAACTCGCTAACTGATTTTTTACACATTTCTCGAGAATCTTATCAATTGATGTCAAGAGTGAAATTGGTCTATAATTACTGTGTTGTGATTTTCTGGCCAGACTTATATATAGGAATGACTTTAGCGATCTTAAAAGCGTTAGGAAATTTTCCGGATCGTATACTTAAATTTATTACGTGGAGAAGAGGCTGTGCCAATTTGCAAAGATTGTTTTTAATTAAATTTGTTGGAATTGCATCCCAACCAGGAGCCGACCGCGCTCTTAAAGAATTTACGACCCTGAAAAGTTCTTGCTGAGTGACAGGCCTCAGTTCAAACACGGCATTCAAAGCGTGGTCAGCGTCCTCGACTTCAGAAGGCCCACTGGGGTTGAGCTTGCCCGCCAACCGCGACCCCACTGAGGCGAAATAAACATTAAATTCGTCACATATGGTTTTCACATCTTGAGGTGTGGCCGGGCCGCCCGCGCGCACAAAAAGCTTCAGTCTGTAGCTGTTTGTTTAGGAGAACTGTGTGGTCTACCCTGTCGATTGCCTTTGAAAAGTCCATGTAGATAGCGTCAACCTGGTTAGCCCTAGCGAAAGCTTCTTATATGTGTTTCCTGAAACAGCACTAGATTTAATAGTATAGTAAAAATGTCTCTGTGCAGTCAAGGATGGTGGAGCATAGACCGATGAAAAAAATCTTGCAAGAAGAGCACATTTCTCAGAAGGGACCTCAGCAAACTCTATCCAAGTGTATAGATCTGGTGGTGTTGGTAGAAGATTTACTTGATTTCGCAAAGCTCCAGAAAGCCCGCATGTTCTTTGGAATAGCTTCCTTGACTTGTCTGAGGTAGCGCTGATAACATTTAACGAACAAAGTCTTACACCGATTTCGTTATGAAGCAAAATTATAATACTTAATTCTTTTTGAAAGTGGTTTTTATACTTTTTGTGAAGAATTTTCTTCTGTTATAACCAGGTTATTTAGATCATTTGAAAACCACCTGGGGAATGTAGGGTTCCCGACTTTTTAAAGGTGTGTGCCGGTTTATTACCCCAGCAAGATTCGTGATAAATAGATCAAAACAGCCATTTACATCCTGGATCTTTGTTTCCCTTAACTGAAGTATATCAGAGTTGTACAAATGTCCCCGCACTTTACCCAGGTCACACTTTCTGTAATTTGGCACATTGTGTTGGTCACTTTTTACCATAGAACTAAGATGTGACCAAGCCAAGTGCAAAGGTGGGTGATGAGGGTCCACCACCGTAAGAGGATCCAATGATTCTGTCACAGTCATGGAAGTATCCGTTGAAAAAAACGAGGTCCAAGATAACATCTGACGCATTTTTGACAAAGTTGATTTGCTTCATTGCTATGTAGGTTATCCTGATTCAGGAGGATGCTCCTGCACATGATCTCTGATCAGATGCCACAAAAGTTTTCCTTTGACAAACCCTTTAGGATTGTGATACCTCCTAGGGACGATTGGTCGGAGGGAAGGAAACTTCTTACACCAGCGGAGCTTGAATGGTTTACAGAGGGCCCTAATACAAAAAAGCGGCACATGTGCTGGAATTGAGGGGGTGAGACCATGCAGGGAGCTGGTGGTTCCTATTGGTCCTTATCCTACAGATTCTCAGGTGGAGGTTACAGCCATTATGGAATGTTCTCGTAAGAATCTTCGACTGTGATTATAGGAGTAAGATGATCAATATTTTCACGGATAGTCAGGCAGCACTGATGGCGTTGGACCCTTGTGTGTTCAAATCCAAACTTGTCTGGGATTGTTGCTATCAAGTCGTTTGTTCCCTTGCCAGAAATCAACAATGTGACTGTTTGTTGGGTTCCTGGTCATAAAGGAATCCCTGGGAATGGTGATAATGTGATATGTTATAATTATACAAAACAATATTTTTGATGCCTAAAAGAAAAGTTGGAGTTTTCTAATGCCCCTCACAAAGTAAGTTGGGAAAAACATTTTTTTAATAGGCATTGAATCATTTAATGCTAGAGATTGGGGGTTACTGAATTATGAATAGTCTTATTTTGTCTTAAAAGTCGTCTTCATAAGAGTTACTGTCAACTGTTTCAGGAATGATGTGAACTTAATGCTCGGTCCCCTGTACTGCTGATGAATGAAACTGTCCTTTGAGATAGTGTAGCCTACAATCAAACAGTCTAATACATAAAAATTATAGGGAGTCTGACCATGAATAGGTAGCAGTTTATGTAAGTCAATAGGTTGCTTTTATTATGGAAAAAAGAGACTTCAAGTGCTTTCCTCATTTTTGGATACAGGTGATAGTAGAACTTCTGAAGAAAACTTATTCATCCATTGTTTTCTTTTTGATCTAAAATATATTTTTCTTTTGTTTGTAGTACAGTCAAGGAATCAAGTCTCATTATAAAAATTTTTAAGATGACAACATGCTGTATTACAGTACCCAAACCACTTATATTTGGACGAACATTTTTTTATATAGCCTGACACATAGCCTACTGTATTTAATTTTTGATTTAGTGACAGACATGTAGCTGAAATGAATGGTTACATTACTTTAGAGAATTTTTAGCACTTTTTTGTAGTGAAATACAATGTCTAGTGTGTATATAGAAAATTATTTTGGATGGTCTGAAACACTGAGTGGTTTAGGAAGTATAAAATAACCTTCAAATGTAGGGCCTCGGGAATCTTCTCTTGGGAAATTGTTGAGCTGTAAGACCTCATAAATGTATTCTAACTAATACAAACTAGTTACTTGGTTTCAATTCTAATGTATGTCTCAAAATTTTGGGGGAACTTGAGCCCCCTTATATATACCTATGTAGTGTAAAAACAGAGAGTTTGTATTATATTTTTGCACTGTTCATATTACCTGTTACAGAGGGATAGAGCCCAGTCTAGCTGAAGCGATATCTAGCCTTTTGTGGGTGGCACCACATCTTGCCAGCGATGTGTCAGAGATGAAGACCATCAGTGATCAGCTTACGATAAAATATGGCAAGAAAATACACAGAGGTAGGCATCTATGCTAGTTATTTATACTATGTACATAACAATCCTTACTTTAGATTTACTGTTAGTGCATAATTTACAGGTGGAGTTCATTATGACAGACCCATTTTTTTATCAATATTGACAAATAATTAATTTTTTTTATTAGAATTGTCGATATAATCTATGGTTTAAATAATTGAATATCACAAGTAGCTTTATATTATATCATATGTATCAGTTGTAACCACAAATTCAGTCTGTAAAAGTAATATTTTTGTATTCTAAAAGTGATTTTCGTCTTAAAACAATGACGTTGAATGTCAGAAAACTATTGAATAGTTTAAAAGATAATAAACTGTGTTTATCCTGGCTTCAAAAATAATGGGCTGTATGCCAAAAACACAGTACCTATATAAAATAGAGGAAATAGAATTATGTGGGTACAAACCCTTTCAACTACTTTTTAAAATTAGTTGCGCATTGCTATTCGAGAAAGGGCTTTGAACCTTAAAAACATCTTATTTCCCATTTTCTTTTAGTTATTGTGGTTCCATATTTTATGACTATGTTTTTTGTATTAAATTAGCATACATTGTTATCTGTTGATAAAAATAAATATGGATGATTATATTAAGCGTTGTAAAGGACGTGTCCATACTCTACCTTAATTAATTCTTTATTATTTTAAACTCTTGTATTATTAAATATAATAAACTCATGGTGATAATATAATTTATATGATATATTTCACATCATATAAATTATATCAATATTATATAATTTATATTAATATAATATTATTAATATTTTATAATAATAATATTATATATATTATTATTATTTTATATATAATAATATATATAATATAATATATATAATTCATATATATACAGGGTGACAGTACATACATTCTAACGTAACAGTACAGAATACCATTGTTGATCAGCTGTTATTCGTGCGTTACCAAATTAGAAATTAATAAAACAAAAAACTGCATTTCGATGATTAGTAAACAATAATGGGAAAATGTTTGCTTCATTTATTTTCGAACATTTGATGTAAGTTTTTATTAAAAAAAAAATACAACGTAATAAAACATGATATTTTTATTTACAAACAAATTTATTTAACAGTTAATCTTGTTTTCTCAATTTATCTCATCATTAAGGAACAAACATTTTTGTTTTTGTTTTATTTTAACTACATACCGTACGGTATTTCTTTACAGCTAGTAATGTATTATACTGAATAAAATCGATTTTTTGGTACTTATTTCTGTTTTATTTTAGACTTTGATTATATCAATTTTCTCAGAATTAAATTCTCTACAATTAATGTTTGTTGATTTTATGTATTTATTACCAATTTAACAAAGTTATTGTACATCAAACTTAAAAAAAACATTGTTTCGTGCCCCAATTTTTTGCATTTAACCCTGAATCCCTCAAAAACTACTACAGGTACAGTTCTGAAACCTATTTTATTAGCTTTATCAGGTAAAAATACATAAGAATCCACGATATTTCTTACTTAATTAACCTTTCCAAAAGTTCAGTATGGCTTTATTTTACTCTTTACCCAGGAATTCAGGCGAAATCTTTCGCTAGCTGTAACTCGCTAACGAAGCGTTTTCGGACCTATGTTTATATAACATTTTTTCATTATTTTTACTAGTACAATGTGCTGTAGAAGTGGGGGGAGAACTTCATGAATCACCCTGTATATATATATATGTATATATATTATATATGTATATGTATAATTATATATATATATATATATATATTATATATATGAATATATATATATATATATATATAATATATTCATATATTATATATATGAATAAGCAGTAACAAAGACTTAAATATGAACAAGTAATAATAAGGATAAATCTCCTATCAACAAAAGATGAAGAAAAAGAAAAGCATGAATGTTACCTTAAACATGCACAGATACATTTTAACTAACAAAACTAAACTAATGCCAGAGAAAATAAAAAAAATAGAAGCTGACTGTCTAGCATCACCCAGGTTATAGACATAGAAGTTGAATCTTGGACAGATGTCATAACCAAGATGAAGGAACATTACAATGGAGCTGTTCCTTAAGTAACTGTGCTGCGAGTTGCTGAAATCTGACTGCAACCTGGTGTTGGTAGGGGTCTGGAAAATTATCAGTTCAAGCAAAGATGGACATCAGTTATACTGTGGAACTGCTGGTGCAAGAAAAATAGTTCACTTTTGGATTGTCATTCTCCTACAATCCAAAAGTGCAAAAAGTTCCCGGAAGTATTTAATCAACTGGAACCTCAAAATAATCAATAACTTCCCGGCGACCAATATATCTCACAAATCTTTAATTTTATTGAGGTTTGTTGATGGGGCTAAGTTTGTAAGGCACAACACAGATAATTTTTTTTTTAATGTCACCTAATACATTTTATTATGTTATGAAAATATTTATTCAATGTCCAAACACAACATTGGTATTGGTAAATCAGGACAATAATTTCAAGTTGATTTTGTCAATTATGATTTCAACTTTAAAGTTAAGAGCCTATGTATAACTAAATATTAAAATCATGTCCAATTAAGATACGGACAATCTTGAATAATATTATCACATCTATGGTTGTGTTCGTATTGTGACAGTTGCATAATTAATTGTCATAAAATGTGAACTAACTCATGTGTATATGCTAAATATTCCTATGAATAATGTGTGACTATTATAATAGACCTGAGCAGAAATGTAATCATGTTGCAGGCATGCCGTCTGGATGCTGTTGAAACCATATCAGAAAAGTTAAAACACAAAATGAGTGTTCAAGCTCCGCCCAAGATACTGGTAGAGAACTATTTGATTGAGATAGCAAAGATCTACAATGTGCCTTATACTCCTGATCCTCAGGTAACAATTAGAGATAAGTACGTTATTCTCTAGGCTACACATTTTCAATGTTGTTAAATATGTACACAGATTGATCATAATTAACGGTACTTTATTATTTTATGGAGGCCACTTTGTCTCTTTCTACTTGTCATTACGTGATATAAGTAGGTAAATAAATATGTATGTATTATACATAAAAATTGGTAAAGTAAATTGGTAAAGAGAAAAAAACAACATGGCTGACTGACTACAGTCAAGGTGAAGTGGCTCCCAGTTAAAAGTGTACTTAAGTGTGTATTTCAACAACAAATATTTACTCACGTGTGCAGATATTTACCTGGAACTACTGTAAGTCCATTTTCACCATAAAACTTGAAGAAAATTAATCTACTCAAGAATCCAAGATAACTATAAGAAACTAACTGTAACACAAGAACTAAACTGCAATCTAATCTCAAGCATTTTTTTTTTCAATAAAAGAACTTTATCACCAATGAAACCATAATAACAAGCTTATAAACACTACAAGTCAAAAATTGTATTTACACAGTCTAGAATACTTTACTTAAAACCACTGAATAAACTCAAGCCATATGGTGACAACTGGAAACAGTGCTGACTGTGCTGACAGCGTCACATTCCACACCTGACCTACTGACAGCAGCTTATACAGCTGACAACAATCAACAGACCTGCTTCCCACCTGACCTTGATTCTCTTACAACCTGACGCATGAAAAAACATTAACCACGAGGAATCTGTCAAACCTCGTTATAAAAAACAGTTTTCCATTTTGACATTTAAAAACATTAACCACGAGGAATCTGTCAAACCTCGTTATAAAAAACAGTTTTCCATTTTGACATTTAAAAACATTAACCACGAGGAGTCTGTCAAACCTCGTTATAAAAAAACAGTTTTCCATTTTGACATTTAAAAACATTAACCACGAGGAATCTGTCAAACCTCGTTATAAAAAACAGTTTTTCCATTTTGACATTAATCTAATTTTTCTTTTAATCCTACAGTTTTGTGAAAGTTAATAGCATAATTATTATTATTACTTGACAGACATGTTTAGTAGTTTATTGATAGGGTTTAACTTGGTATCATGGTGATGAATTGAGTAGTTGCTAATGATTTCAAGTTTAAAAATTAACAATAGGAAGCAGACAAACCTGGCCTAAAAAACTGTATTTCAATCTATATAAATTAAGGCTAAAAAAAAGGCTTAATAAACTGTATTTAAACTCTACAAATTGAAATAGGAATCAAACAATACTGGCATAAAAACTGTATTTGAACTGGAATCAAGCAGTGCCTTGAAGTTGTGGACGCAACAACAGCACATGTGCTCACTGCTAGTAGCACACCAATTACTGAAGGACCTTAATTCCTTTATTTATTGGAATTTAATCAATCTGCCCCACCTCTAATCAAGATGGCAACACACAATAATTCTCTATATCAAGTTGGCACTTTAGTCTTTGCCAAAATTAAAGGTTACCCCTACTGGCCAGCACAAATAAAAGAAATTACAGAAAACAACAAAACTATGAAATACACAGTTATATTTTTTGGGGAAGACACCACCGCCATTATCAGACAAAATGACATATGCCTATACACAGAATACAAGCACATACATGGGAAACAAAAAACCAACAATTTTAAAAACAAAAAATTTAATGAAGCCCTAGTAATGGCGGAGTCTGTCTCACAAGACCTCCCTCAAACTAAACCCCATATAAACAGCAACTCTGAACTTAACCCCTTAAGCAACTCACTCCAAGAACTCGAAAAAAGTCTGACAGAATGTGACACACAGAGTAGCGAGGAAAGCTTGATAGTAGCCGCCAAAATCGGATCCGCTTTACTCCAGGAAAACAACTACTTAAAAAATGAAAATCGTAGACTCCAAGACAAACTGAATAGTCTAGAAGCCAAAGTAGAGGAGTTAGAAAACTGCGAAGGAAAGTATGTCGCACATATGGAAAGGCTCCAAGAAAAGATATCCGAGCTCGAAGCACAGTTGACCAAGGAAAAGCTGTATGTGGTTGAAGCACAAACTATTTTTGAGGACCATGACGGGAAACAGATCGAACTTATTTAAAGACTATGAAAATAAGATTGAAGAATTAGAGAGTAAAATTATGACACTGCAGCAAACAGACACCTGAAAAAACTGACAGGAGGCTCAGGACTACAGGAACTCAAACATTGTCCCCTGACTATCAAACAAATAATACCTTCCCCTCAGTTCTCTTGGAAATCGGACTCTTAAAAAACAGCCATAATGCCATGGAAGAAAAGTTTAAAAGTCTGGAAGCAATAATAAACACCTCCACCCAAAACCTCCATAGAAGTCACCCCTCCACCTGCACCACAATCCTTGTCAGTGAACTCAGAGATGCTAATCCTTAAGAGGAGGCAAGACCAACTGGAGCAACAAATGTCAGCACTTCTAGACAACACTCACCTTCATCTAAATGAGTCTGGAAGAATCCTACCTACTAACTTTATAGCATCTAAATCTACTCAACAATGCAAACATAAAGATGATCCTCTAGATTCTACCCTGAATAAGTCTACCTCAGGGAACAAAAGGAAATCAGGAGTTAGACGGGACGCAAAAAGGGAAAGAACCTCTTTAGTGTGTCTCTCCAAGCTCAAAAATATAAAAACCACAACATGGGTAATTTAGAAGGATTTGAGATGTGTAACAATAATGCTAAAGCATCCACAGGACTGAACATTGGTAACACCTTACAGGTGACGTCCGTTTTAGACACACACAGAGTCGCTAAAGCCTCAGTAATAAAGCCTCCGATGAATGCAAGATCACGAACTAAAGATGAGAGTATAGAAGAGTTCTACACACCACAAACATTGATTACTACATTTCGATCATGACAAACAATCAATTGCCGAATGCTGATTGCATTGAGTCTAATTCATTCACGTTCAATTCCCGGCCTCCTATAAGCCAACAATCTCCATCTGAATCAGGCCAGCGGAGCCCACCACGAGCAGAAGATGAACAGGACAAATATTTTTTAGACAAGACCGGCCTCAGCAATTTCAAAATGAAAACAGCTTTACCATACCCCAATTGAACAAGGAACACTTAAAAATTCTACACCAAAATGTTGACAGGCTCAGCAACAAAATTGACATAATAACTCATCTTCTTCAACGACTTGAGCCTGATATTCTAATCCTCACTGAGCATGGTCTGAGCAATGACCAGCTGCACAATACTAACCTGACTGATTATACTTTGATTGCTGATTTCTGTCGGCAGTTTCATAAAAAAGGAGGTGTGGGTATTTTCTGCAAAAAACTCACTAATAACTCTAATTGATCCAATCTCTATTGAAGTGAAGAGTGTAGAGATGGTTTGTGAAATGGCCCTTATAAGAATAAAACTTCAGGATCGGTGTCTGTACATTGCAGGTATTTATAGAAACCAAGGCAACCTAGAGGAATCCCTTGAGATTATATCCCAATGCATACAAATGGTACCGATATGGAGGTGTCCGATAATTGTTATGGGGGACATCAACATAGACTGCCTAAACGTTAACAGAGACAACATGCTGTTGGAGGATATAATGAGAAGCTGTGGTATGTTCAGAATTTCTCTTCCATCCCACTAGTCGCATAACACCTTTTTCACAATCATCAATAAATTGTGTGTGTACTAATGTAGAAGATGAAACAATAACAGTGGAAGTTTTGGATGAGGGGATCTCTGACCATACGGCACAGCTCTGTACGCTACACCACCAGCAGGTAAAACCAACAGCCCAGATGACTGAAAAACGACAATTTTCTGAAAGGAACATGAGGGACATTAAAATAAAACTACAACAAGAATCATGGGAAGATCTGATTACTGCTATAGATGCAGACACAGCCTACAATTTGTTTAGTAACACCTTGGGAATGATAATAAATTCTGCTTGCCCACTAAAAAAATCTAGAGTAAAAGGAAAAAGGAGAAATAAAATAACAGATGCTGAGGCTGAAAGACTACGTAAAGTTTTTTTACAAGCACAGATTGTATACAACACTACTGGTCAATTGATTCATAAGCAAGACATTGTCTCTAAAAAGAAAGCCTATGATTTAAGACTTAAAGAGTTAAGGCGTAAAGAAGTAACATACAAAATTCTTCATGCAGAAAATAAGTCAAAGGCCTTATGGGCAGTATTAAATAATGAAAGGAAAACAAAAATATCACATAGTCCGAAGGAATTAATGGATCCGGTATTAGGGAAAATTACTGACTCTACCCAGATCGCTGATTACCTAAATTCTAGGTTTGTTACAGCGGCAGACAAGGCTCTAGAGGCTAATCCAAAACCACCCCTACTTGTACCTGCTCAGAATAATGTTCCACCCTTAACACTCTTTCCTACCACTTCAGACGAAGTAATAAAGATCATATCTTCTTTAAAAACAAAATGTTCTTATGGAATTGACTTGGTATCTTCGAAGCTGCTGAAATTTTGTGTAATGGAACTGACGGACCCAATAACTCTACTGATAAACCGATCATTCGCAGAAGGGAGGTTTCCAACAAGGCTTAAATTGGCGAAGGTTATTCCCCTTTTCAAGCAGGGTAGCACCTCTGATGCTAGTAATTATCGACCAATATCGCTGATATCAACAATATCTAAAGTTTTTGAAAAGGTGGCCCTGACTCGTCTTGTTACTCACCTCCTGGAAAATAATTTACTAACTAGTCAGCAACATGGTTTTATCAAAGGACGTTCTACATCAACCGCTATAGTTAGTCTAATAGAACACATTATTGATCAACTTGAAAATGGCAATACCTGTGCATCTGTTTTATTAGACTTTAGTAAAGCATTTGACAGCCTTGATCATAAACAACTCCTAACAAAACTGAAAGCTCTTGGAATTTCTGGAATTTCAGCGAGTTGGTTTGACAGCTATTTGACTGATAGACAACAACTGGTTCAGCTGGTTCATTCGGACAATGGTATGACTCGTTCGGTGAGATCTAGCCTGCTAACAAACTCGAGAGGCGTACCTCAAGGCTCTGTGTTGGGGCCTGTTTTATTTGTACTTTTTACAAATGACCTGCCTAAGTATCTGCAAGAATTTGCTACCACTATTATGTACGCGGATGATACTGTGCTTTTATTAAGTAACAAGGAAACAGAGCCACTTGAAGTGTCAACGTACATAGCACTGAATGTAGCCACTCAGTACTGCCATCAGAACAGCCTGGTACTAAATGAAACAAAATCGCAACATTTTAATAATGGGAAGACGAAAGCTTGAAGCGGGAACTCTACCTAACATAGATAGAGTAGAAGCTGCCAAGTATCTAGGTGTTATAATTGACACAAGTCTTAATTGGACCTCTCATGTTGACAGTCTCTGCAGGAAGCTAAGTTCTGGACTTTATGTAATCCGAAGAATAAAGACAATTAGTGATGTGCAGACGGCAAAAACTGCTTATTATGCACTTTTTGAAACACATCTTCGGTATGGTATTTTAGTTTGGGGTATATCTAGTTCGTCAAATATACAAAGAACCCTAATCTTACAAAAGAAGTGCATACGAACACTAGATGGGTTGCAGTCTAGAGACAGTTGTAGAGCTGCTTTTGTTGATCACTCAATTCTAACTGTAGTATCACTCTATATACTCAGTGTAATAACTTATGCCCATGAGAATAACTTCACCCGTGGCCGTGACGTATACACCAACACAACACTCGCTATGCTGCAGACTTCGCTCTTCCCCAACACCATTCTGCTCAATTTGAAGAAAAGCCATCCTATATGGGAGCGAAGTTGTTCAACTGCCTGCCTGCTGACATCAAGTCCCAAGAAAACATAAAGAAAACATTAAAGACCTGGCTGTTGAAACACCCATTCTATTCCATAAATGAATTTTTATCTTGGAGAACTTTTGACATAAACATGTAATAATATTGACACAACTAATATTTGTTCTTATAATGTGATGTTATATTTTTGACGCTAATGCCATTCTCTATGATTGTTGCAAATAAAGTACATTGTCTATTGTCTATTGTCTATAGTTAACTTTTTGGGAGTGCTCACATGATCTGAATTTGAATTTTTGGTACTATCTCGGGGGATGTTTTTCTTCTTTCGCCAGAAATGTGGGTAGGCGCCGGAGTTGTCATTGAAGCCCGCTTTTCTGGTGAAAAAAGAAAATCATCCCACTAGATGGTACCCAAAATTCAAGCTCAGTAGTAACATATTTATGATAGCCTAATTCTAAACCTACTTATATCGCATACAAACAAGTAGTAGATACGGAAAGAATGCCCTCCGTATAGAGTACCAAATTAACCCCCTAACTTTTTATGTGACACCCAATAGAAGAGGAAACAAACATTTCTAGGAAAATGGTACTTCCTTTTTGGCATATTTAAAATATTTAAGTTATGAAGGGAAATATTGTTTGTGAAATTCAGTAACTAGTTTTTTTCTTTACAATTTACAATTGTAGTATTCTATAAAAGACATAAAACCTTAATTTTCATGCTGTATTTTGATCTTAACAGTACCTTTTCCTAAACGTTTAAACAAGGACTTTACATTTTTTTATCGTAAGAAATTAAAATTTTAATTTTATATATAAAGGAAACTAATAAAGATGAAGACCTTGGATTTGCACTGAAGTACTTTCTTGGGTGAGCAAATACGACATAACCAAAAGGGCATGTGTTTCTGTTAAATTAACAAAGTAGGATTGAAATATCTGTTTTGGAACCACTCGATTGCAGTACCCAGTAGTGAAATCATGTGTATGTACTACTCTGTAATATTTTTGTTCCTTTAAATAAAGTGAATAAATCTATACCATTTTAATTGTATTTACAAATTATACTAGACGATATTAAATTTTAGTTCGGAAATAATATCAAATCTGTGAAAGTATCTAAAGCTTGTGTATTGCCTGAAAGGTGATGAAAGAAGCAGACCAAGCTAAGGGGGTGGATGCTTTGCTGTTTGGAAATGGTGATAACAACCTTGGCGGTGACACTCTTGGCCCTCGTCCTCCTGGCTTCAAGGACTACCCCCCTCCTCCTCTGGTCCCCAACAACTTCCAGCCTTTCGCATACCCGGTAAGTACTTGTCGTAGAGTTGAGATAGTAACCTTGGCTGTGACAGTCTTGGCCCTCGTTCCCCTGGCTTCAAGGACTACCTCCCTCCTTCCTCTGGTCCCCAACAACTTCAGGCTTTTGCGTACCCGGTAAGTACTTGTCATAGAGTTGAGATAGCAACCAAAGTGGACTTTCCTTCTCCTCCTCTGGTCAGCGACAACTTCCAGGCTTATGCTGACCTCGGGGTTGATGAGACAATAGTTTTTTTTTACATACCACTTTTTTATGTTATCAATTATACTGTTATGAGCTTTCTGACTTTATTTTCTTTAGTTTTAAACATTTTTTTAGCTTAACGTTTTTTTTACATCTGAAGATGGAGAAAGATTCCAATCTTACAAATGTAGTGTTCTATTTTTTTTTTTATAAAATATGAAAAAGGTAAATGTCTGAAATCCTGCTATCTCTGAAAAGTTACTGTCAATAAAGTAGGACCCATACCCAGAAGTACTATAATAATTGAACTAAAATTGTTACAGAATCTGCCAGAAAAAATCAGTGAATCTGCCGCCGATGCAACCATTTCTTCCTCCTGCTGCGTTCTCGTACAATATCCCTCCTCCGGACGATTTACTGCCGAGTTACGACTCTGCCATCAAACCTACCAACTTACCTCAGGTACACAGGAGAGACTTGTTGAGTACGTACATTCTAAGTAAAACTTCATTGGAGTTCATACAACACGTCATTGGAGTTGGAATTAATACTGTCAAAATGCTAGTTCTTGTGATTTTTTTATCCAGAAAGAAATTTGAGAAAAAAACATGCATATGGATTGAAATGAAACAGAAAACCTTTTAGGTTGTGCAATTCAAATTTGATTCTTTGGTGTGTATAATTTTGGTTAGAAATTATTAGCCTATACAGCAGTCTACCTCTGGTTTGGCCCCGGTTGATTCAGCCACCAGATAAACCGGTTGTCTTCTTGGAAAAAACGTAACCAGGTCATCTCATTTCAGTTGAGAATTGATTTCGCTTGTTACATGTCTAATATGTTTGGTGTTTAACTGTGTTAAGTGTCTGCAGGAAAACATATTTTGGAAAATGAGTAATAAATGTAATCACACAACAGTGAAAATGCTGATAGGCTTATATTTTACAACGCCTGGGTAAAGGTGAATCAGTGAAAAGCATTGTAGGGAGTTAAATGTGGGTAAAAGTTAATGCCAGTATAAAAACACTACTGTTGGGTCAATGTACTATACTTCATTGTAAAAATCATCTTACAGTTCATATTTGGTTCTAGTTTGATTCTGAAGTTATTAAAAAAATACTGCCAGTTAGTCCAACCGACGCTTTTTAATCCAGTCGAGGGTCCAGTCCTGAGGTCGCCGAATTTAAAGGGAGTCTACTGTAGAATGTTGCTACCAATATTTATGTATGTTTAACATACCTAACGATTTTGAAAAATCCATATAACATATAAACCCATTTAAAAGTACAAAAGGTATTGAACAGGCCTTTTAATTTCCAGATTGGACTTCCCATCTATTAGAAGCACTAAAACTTGAAGTTTAAAAAATGACTAATTATACATCAGTGATAAATGGGAGTAAACATTATATCAGAATCTTAACAAAAAAAAGCAAATAAACATCAGAAGATTTGTGTTGATTTCCTTTTTTCCATCATTACTCTTCCCAACTTTGTTATGGCTATGATCACTTTTTCATCATGCCCTAAGTGTTACCTCTTACTGATTTATAGGTCCACAAATAGCCTATTTAGGGAGGAAGGGCCAATAGGTAGTCCATATTAACAGAGACCCATTTACTGGGTGCTAATTAAAATCAAAGTCACTCAGTCTATCTGCTAGATTGGAATTTATACTGACCCAGTTTGAGGTTGTGAGTTGTGGCAGAGTTCTAAGTTTACTAAATAAAATTGGTACTTTGGGATTATACCGACCACACCCAGACATGAATCGTTATTTCACATTTCGTTTCTACTGATTACTAGATTAGCGTAGAACAATATTTTCGTCAATATAAAACAGGAATTGTCTTATCGCAAACACCTCCCCATCCTCAGACAGAGGTCAAAGTCGAGCGTCTAGTAGATAACGTGATTGCAGAGTCTCGCCGCCCGTTCAGCTGGTGCATCGCTTTGTTGTACTTCCGTGTTTTACCTCTACATTTCTCCAAACACAAAAATTCAACAAAAACAAACATTTACCAAACTAAACTCTTTATTTAAAAAACACTCAAAACTTGTTTTTATTCTTGATCACATTCCCGCCACCCAAAATGCGAGTGCCTCCGGCCATCAGCGCGGGCTTCGGCAGCACCTTCGGTGCTGCCCCCGCGCTGATGTCGACGAAAGAAAAACATCCCTCGAGATAGTACCTATCAGTAAAATATCAAATTCTAGAGGGGCTAATCAGAAATATAAATTGAATTGTAATGGAAAGGCAATGATGTACCGTGCAAATCACGTGATGCCGCGCGGCCTGCCGTAATCAGGATTCTCGAGAAAGATAAGATAACAGCGACAACAATACCGATCACAATACCTGGAAATGCTTGTAAGTTTGTAATTTTGTAATTGAAGAGTTGTTTTTTTCGTTCTATCATGTTTGTTTCTATAAATTTCTATTTTTGTGTTCTTCATACTGGTGTGGTCGGTATAATCCCAAAGTACCATAAAATTACCACTAAAAACTTACCAGCTTTATGTCACTTGCTGAGGTAAACCGATAATTTTATTTTCAAGATATAGGAAACTATTATAATAAAAGAAAGATTTATATGTTAGTTAGTAGTGCCATTTACAATATAATAATATAAAATGAATAAATGTAATGTAATAGAAATAATAAATCTATTCTTCCAGTCTGTTAGTAACCTGGGATAGGGTACTTGTGAGGTATGGCTATAGTTTTTTAATTTTTATTAAATACAAGCTTGCTTTTTCTACAGAATAATGTTATTTTATTTTCAGAATTTCCCTTCTAATTCACCCTCAAGATCTTCCCAGTCCATACAGAGGTGACAATTCTCAGGTGACCATCAACTTTATGGCTATATAATAAGTTATTTGAACATATATTTTTAGTAACCTACCTTTTGTTTTAACTTTTATCTCTTTAATACACTATGAGGAAGTAACGACAAAAATTTAGAATGATGTCTTTGTTAATAATTTGGTACTATCAAAAGATTTGGCAATTTGGCAATTTCCAGAAGGATCCGCTCTGTAGAAACTGCTTGAATACTGGCTCTTGTAGTCGGGACAAGGGTGGTAAATTTCTCCAGGAGGACCTGATCAGTTGTTTTGGGTGGTTTGTAGAACTGCTGAAACATTAAACTGGCTGGCCTCTGGGGTGCGCAAAAAGGTCCTTGAGACTTAAGTGCATGGCAATAGGTTGTCCCTTAGAAGAAGTAGCAAAAGACTATGAGGATCCTCTTATCTCTTCCATCTTCAGACCAAGAAACCATGCATCTACTTTCCCCGCTGTTATTCGTGAATTGCACATTATTATTTAGTTTTCTAATTATTCGTTCCAGACAGAATAATAATAGTATTTTTTTTGGGTTTTTAATGGTAGTTAATGTTTTTTTAAAAAGTCATTAAGAATTTCTAGTTTACCTAAGTATTATAACACTAGTTAAATAGGCATGTCTTCTAATCTAAATCCCAAAATAATGCTTTTTGTAGGACTTTTCACCAATGAATCAGCCAGGACCTGCAATGCCTCAACCTCCCCATCAGGTAATCAGTAAATTTGATTATTTCCTTTTTTTTGTAAGTTTTTCAGTGTTTAGTTTATTAATTGTTATACTTTGTACCTTAAAACAGTGATAAATACCGTAACTGCGGAATTGTGTTGTGGATCTCCACCCGCACGCTGTAGAAATGAAGAAACACCTGAAGGAGCTTGTACCAAACTTTAGAGGTTATGGATAATTTTTATTCACTAGCAGAACTCAGATGAGAGCAAGAGATGCAGTAATCGGGAAAGCAAAGCCAATTATGAAATGAATAGACAAATGAGAGCCAGTGAAAGTTGAAGAATGGATTTTGAATGGCTACTATCTCAGATCCGTGATAATGGGTCATCGGCCTTTAAAATAAATTAAATATTCTTGTAGGAAGGATCTCTGAATTGCAACAATATTGTGGAGAATATAAAATGTTGTATTGAATCCACAATATATTGTTAGTGCGCCAGTGTAGCTGAGACACTAATAATAATAAGATATAGGTTTAAGGAGGTGCACAGTTTTCTTTAATGTAGCTGAAAATATACTGACGGTTATAGTCATTTTATCCTAAATGAGTAATGATGGTTTAACCATCCATCATGGGTTTTTTACAAAAAGTCTTTTTACGTTCTATAGTGGCGTTCTTCACTACTATTTTGACTGTGAAATGTTCAAAGTAATTATTGCTGTAATGTGCCAGCTCCTAGCTCGACAGTACATACATATAACATAGCTTTGCCGCCAATATCCTGTAATTTTCTCGTGACAAGTCCATTTATATGCTATTCACAGTTCTTGTAATTCATTGATCATTGATGTAGGGTTCTGACTCCTAGTGACAGATTGATTATAAAAAATAATCATTAATCAAACGCTGCTTTGTGTGCACTAAAATTTAATGTGAAGTAGCACTTAGCATATACGTATGTTTTAAAATATTATTATACTTTGTCAAAATTCTAAAAAAAAGAATGTACAGTTTTAAAGCCAAAAAAGTATTAAAGGCAATAGAAATAATAAGGTAATAAAGTTTTATCCTTTATAATATTTAAATACATTTTGAATAAATATACAATTAAATTGTTCTTCTTTTATGTGTATGTATGTGTGTGTGTATATATATATATATATACACACATAATAATATATACATATAATTTTAAGTGATCTCAAAATTATAAGTAACGCCATTATCTTTGACAATATCTGACTTTGACTAATTAAACTCATTATTGACTTAATTACTGAACGAGTTTTTTAGGTACCTAAAATTATGTTGCTTTTCTGAATTTGCTGTTTTTTACAGATAAATGTTTGTAGAGTTTGTGTGTGTGTGTGTGTGTGTGTGTGCGTGCGCGCATGGGCGTGCATAAATAAAACCGTTAGTGAATAAATGAGTCAATAATGAATTTAATTAGTCAAAGGCAGATATTATTGTCAAAGCTATTAGGATCACTTATAGTTTCTGATCAACCAAGATTGTTTTATACACTTAATTACTAAACATAATTATTGGAAGTAAACTATATTATAATTTTTCAGGAATTATGTTAAGTATATTTTAAAATTCTGGAACTATATTACAGTACTGAATTACTTGTTTCAGAACAATCTACCTAATGTGCCAAATAACCTACATACAACAGACCGGAACAAGCAGGTAAACTATAAGTGGATAATAAACGCAAACTTATGATGTCAGTGATGGAAAGAGGAAGCGTAATCAGCTACATCTTTCTATCTTACTCTTAATTTTTCTTTTTTACAATGCCCTGTTTTTCATTGTTTTCTTTCTTCTAGTACAATTTTTGATCTGCCTACCTTATTCTTAGTATTTGATGAAATCTTTCACAATTATTCATGTAAAGTAATATATGTATTTATGTAACTTTACTTCCTTATTTACTCATTGGTGTTCATATTAACACTTTTATAATTTCTAAATCCGACATTTGAAATTACTTCATGTATAGAATCAGTAAGAATAACAACAAATAACAATATATTTTAATCATAAATTTGATTTCTTGTCTGTTGAACTCTTATGCATACATTTAATTAGTTATTTCAACATTTTTGACAGTTTTATTATGATATATGTATATACATATATTTATTGCATGGTTACAACTAACTGATAGATTTTGATTTAATTAAGTATGCTGGTGTTGGTGAATATAAAACAATTCATAAACTGCTTGTACAATTTTTGTCAAGATTATATTTATAGCCAATTAAATGCTTAGCAAAATAGCATAAGCTGCATTTTCTTAAAAATTGTTGGTCAGATGTTATAAATATTTAATTTTCATTTCTTGTAAAAATACGATTGAAAATGTTTTGGACCCAAATAAGTTCCCAACCTGACGTAACAGAATTCTCTGGAAGTGTGGAAATACAGTGTTTGGCATGGGAAAGGATAAGGATTATGCCATATTTTAGTACTATTTACGTTAACGTTCAGAACAGCTCAATACTTGTGTATTGAAAGGATAGTAGGATTTCGGACATTTGCCTTCGTTAAATGTTACAAAAAGTAGAACACTACATTTCGAGGGTTTGAAATCTTATCGGTTTTATACACTTAATCCTTTAAGTGCGTTCCTGGATTTGTGGCGACACCCGACACGGGTTTGGTTGCATACTAAAACTCCCCAGAGCCAAATATCTTTTCCCATTTTTACTTTTTAACTTAACACGTTATTTAAAGTTTAATAAATAGAGTAAACAATTAACAATGTTTACAAACTTCTTAAATACTGTCAAATAATGACAACATATTCTCACTATCACGCACCTATCTACGAATAAACATCAGAAAACACCTTGTAAAATATGAACGTAACCATTCCCAAACTTTTGTACGATACAAAGCACGTGGCGTCCAAGTAATTTTGAGTAATGTCCAACAAGATTGCACCACCAACTGGATAGCTATCTTCTAGACATCTCTAACATAATAGAACACCAAGTAACACAAAATAACAGCTAATAATATGAAAACGAGTATACTTAGGGGCATGGTGTTTGTTCACAAAACTAGAGTTGCACGATATATCATGGGTGTGGCGGGTAAAGAAGAGAGTAGATTTCAAGCCTCAAAACGGAGTGTTACGCTTCTTGTAACATATAACGATGGCAAATGTCTGAAATCGTACTATCCAATAAAATCATCAATATTACCAATAACAAACTTTAAACAATTAACTTTTTTTATTCTTTTTATGTAGAATTCTTTTCATTATAAATTGGAATACAACTTAATGAATAGTATAAAGTAGTCAAAAGTGTTTTAAAATATTGCTTTTAAAATATGACATCTCAAAGTGTTAACTGCCTCCTGAGCAACCAGGTCTTCAAGCCGTTGCCAAGCTGTCTCCTTCGGACAATCTACCAGAGCTGCTGTCAGTCCCAAGTGACATAATTAATGTATTATGTAAGTGTAAACTTCCTCCAGAGTAACTAGGTCCCCAAGCCATTGCCAAGCTGTCTCCTTCGGACAATCTACCAGAGCTGCTGTCAGTCCCAAGTGACATAATTAATGTATTATGTAAGTGTAAAACTTCCTCCAGAGCAACCAGGTCGCCAAGATGTCTCCTTCGGACAATCTGCCGGAGCTGCCATCCATCCCAAGTGACATAATCAAGTTGTTAATGTAAGTGTAAACTTCCTCCAGAGCAAACCAGGTCGCCAAGATGTCTCCTTCGGACAATCTGCCGGAGCTGCCATCCATCCCAAGTGACATAATCAAGTTGTTAATGTAAGTGTAACTTCCTCCAGAGCAACCAGGTCCCCAAGCCGTTGCCAAGAGCCAAGCTGTCTCCTTCGGACAATCTGCCGCAGCTGCCATCCGTCCCAAGTGACATAATCAAGTTGTTAATGTAAGTGTAACTTCCTCCAGAGCAACCAGGTCTCCAAGCCGTTGCCAAGCTGTCTCCTTCGGACAATCTACCAGAGCTGCTGTCAGTCCCAAGTGACATAATTAATGTATTATGTAAGTGTAAACTTCCTCCAGAGCAACCAGGTCGCCAAGATGTCTCCTTCGGACAATCTGCCGGAGCTGCCATCCATCCCAAGTGACATAATCAAGTTGTTAATGTAAGTGTAACTTCCTCCAGAGCAACCAGGTCGCCAAGATGTCTCCTTCGGACAATCTGCCGGAGCTGCCATCCATCCCAAGTGACATAATCAAGTTGTTAATGTAAGTGTAACTTCCTCCAGAGCAACCAGGTCCCCAAGCCGTTGCCAAGAGCCAAGCTGTCTCCTTCGGACAATCTGCCGCAGCTGCCATCCGTCCCCAAGTTGGACATAATCAAGTTGTTAATGTAAGTGTAACTTCCTCCAGAGCAACCAGGTCTCCAAGCCGTTGCCAAGCTGTCCTCCTTCGGACAATCTACCAGAGCTGCTGTCAGTCCCAAGTGACATAATTAATGTATTATGTAAGTGTAAACTTCCTCCAGAGCAACCAGGTCACCAAGATGTCTCCTTCGGACAATCTGCCGGAGCTGCCATCCATCCCAAGTGACATAATCAAGTTGTTAATGTAAGTGTAATTTCCTCCAGAGCAACCAGGTCCCGAAGCCGTTGCCAAGAGCCAAGCTGTCTCCTTCGGACAATCTGCCAGAGCTGCCATCCGTCCCAAGTGACATAATTGCCGGTGGCTCGTCTCACCACGAGACATCTGATGACATCGATTTTGATGATCTCGCTCGCAGATTTGAGGAGCTCAAGAAACGCCAGTGAGCTCCGAGATATTGCATCTTTTGTACATTGTTATATATTTGAAGTCCTGTAAAATGTCAAAGGATTCAGTATTCAATATAATGCATTCACTAGAATGCTTAAATGCTTTTATGTAAGTTTCTATTTACGTTTAATTTACAGAATCAGCATATAACTACTGTTATAATATATTTATATATGGTGTTCATACACTATTCAGTTTTTACTACACGTTTCAGCAGGTTAAAATAGGGGGGGGAATTCATATCAAATGCCAGCTGACCTGCGCGTGCGGTATGGACGGCCTCGATTGGGGCCGTTGTGAAACACTAAAAATAATTCTTCAACATTTTTAGCCACTTTTAAATCCTCATTGTGCCTCACTTAATCTGCAGCGAATACGTTAACAAAAAAAAATAGATGAATAAGACGTAGTATTGACAAAAAGATGAAATGATTGTTTTTCTCTACATAATAAGGAAAAATAACTGCTTGTAATAGTGTCAATTGCTGTTGATTAGATTGCGTAGAAATGCTACTACAAGTAGTTTCACATGCAACCACTGCAGCACAAGCAAGCTCTCTGATCTAAACTCTCACAAGGACATTTTAGGGCTACAAAACACTTTGTTTTTTAAGATTTTTGTCTTACTCTGGGTTTTTGTATAGTTTTGGGAGTTAAAATTTTTGATTCATTTTGATTTAGAAACTCTTTTTTAAGCTACATTTTCATACGACAAATTTAATTAATTATCAAAAGCTAGGTTTCATTTTATGATTATAAATCAATTTACTGTTTACAAAACAACATACTGTATTTTATTATGTTTTACTCATTTCTACTTAGCCATGTTCTGAATTTGGGATAAAATAATTTACTATAGACACAATTATATAATAATAACTCAAGGGGGATTGTATGAAAATTTGTTTGCAAGACACATTATTTGCTATTTTTATTTCATTTCTTTGTAAACATTTCATTGCAGAATTTATCAGATTGAATGAGTTTCATCTCATATCAAATCTAACTCTTGTTATATAACTGACTGTTGTGAATACTATGTAGTTACAAATAATTATGTTTCTATTGTATTTATTTTATAGTGGGATAGGAAAAAGTCCTGGAAGTTCTCAATACTTTGCGATTGTTCACAAATTTTTTTTCGTCCTTCCATCTGTAGGAACAAACTTACAAGTATGCTCAATAATGAGGGGGGATGAATGTAATTTGTAATTCAGTTTTTATAATTTTTGTTATAATTTGTCCAATTTAATGAACAACCTTGTTTATTGTATAGAGTTTTCTTATGGTGCGGAAATGTGTTGCAAAATCCATGTTATTACATTGTGATAAAGCGTAAATAAAGTTTTATTTTCTAATCAATTCTCGTTAATAATTTATCCCTGACTCATCTTAACTCATGAACAGCTATCAAAACAGTTTGTGGAGTACTATTTAAGCTATAATACATGTAGTTAACACTTTCACTGCTGTTCTTTACTGAGTGATAAGTACTCTCATAAGAATGATAACGTGATATTTTTATGATAATCGTTAAGGTTTTTAAAAAAAATACTACATTCATATTTCAAACGTTTATTACAAATATTTTTTATAAAAAATATATCATCAATATTTTAACAATTTATCATAACAGTATAACAAGATTAAAAAAGACATAATAACAGTATAAGAAGATTTAAAAAAAAAAACATAAGAGTATTACAAGATTACAAAAGTTGCCTTTGAGACAGGAATATTATATAATTCTATAGTTATTTAACATCACAAAGATTTGTTTCAATGAAGAAATGAAATGAAATGAAATGAAAAATGCCTTTATTTACAGAGGCAAAGTTAGGACTTAAAAGTCCTCTCTACCACTTAACCTCCAAAAAAAAAACAAACAAAGTAAAATATTATCATACCTATTACAACATTGTAATTGACACTTAAACTAAATCACTGTAATAATTAATTACATATTGGATGTAACATAATAATGTATATATATAAATTATAATTAAAATTAAACCATTTAGATTAAACTCTAACATAAATCTCTTTACAGGCAACTAATAAAACTATCCTATCCTAATCAGCTTTCATTCCCCATCCACGCAACTCACATACAGTTACCACAAGTGTGACCACAAGAACCACCAACCGTCACTCCCACCGAGTCCGCAGCAGAAAGGCCCGAACCTCCGCCCCAAAGCGATCGCGCTTGTCAATAGTTTCTGATGTTGTCTGGGAGAGCGTTCCACAATCGACATGCGGAAACAGTGAAAGATTTATTATATAAGGTTGTCCTATGAATTGGAGTTGATAATAAAGATGCACCCCTACGAGTTCTACGTGCACTAATATCAGACATAAAAAACGAAACTTTGGGCCAAATAACTTGGACAACCATTGTGGATTAGTGCGTGCAACAGACTAAGTACATGATCTCTAAGTTCTTTGGATTTTAATAGGGATAATTGCTCAAAATAAGGAGATACGTGATCATCACGTCGTAAGTTGAAAATAAACCGAATACAATAATTCTGTGCACGCTGAATTTTACTAGAAAGGTCAACAGTCATGTCATTGATCACCACGTCACAGTAATTGAAGTGAGGTAAAACTAGAGTTTTCACCAACATCACTCTAACATCCAACGGCAAGTATTGTGCAAATCGCTTGAGGCCATGTATACAGGCAAAAACCCTATTAACAAATTTGTGACACCTGATCAGCCCATCCCAGGTTTTTGTTGATAGTTATTCCCAGGTTTTTTTACTTTTTTCATTGTAAACTATTTCTTTATTGTTCAGTATCAGTCTTGGAGCAGTATTAATGTCAATTTTAGTAATAAGCCTTTTATAGCCTATTAAAATACAGTTAGTCTTGGTTTCATTAAGTTTCAGTCCATGTCTGCAAGTCCATTAAGCTATTGAATCAATATCAGAGTTCATTACCTGTACACAAGTGTCCATCTCATTAGGTGAAAAGTGGCGGTAAATTTGTAAATCGTCAGCGTACAGATGGAACTTTGAGTGTCGGATGCTAGTAGTTATGTCATTAATGTAGAGTGTAAAAAGAAGTGGTCCAAGTACAGAACCCTGAGGCACCCCTCGGGTGACAGGTTTCCACTCGGAGCACCCATTGTCAGTCTTGACACGCTGCTGTCGCTCGGAGAGATATGACCCCACCCACTTGACACAACCATCAGAGAAACCATACCTCTTCAATTTGATCAGTAAAAGAGGGTGATACACACAGTCGAAGGCCTTGGAAAAATCGAATAGAGTCAAAATTGTAGCTTGTCGCTTGTCCATAGCAAGTCTTATATCTTCTGTGATTTTTAAAAGGGTTGTGGCAGTACTGTGGTGAGGGCGAAACCCAGATTGAAATACCGACAAAATATTGCCACTGTCAATAAAACGGGAGAATTGTTGGTGGACTATTCTTTCTAAACACTTGGATAGCGCAGGCAGTATACTAATAGGTCTTATATACAAGAAAGAGGAATGATTTCAATCAGAGAATACAGAGCAAAATAAATTTAATACATCAAATGTTCACAGCACTATACAAATAAAGCAAAGTTGATAGTTGATAACCTGTCAGTACCTTTTTCACAATGGAGTTGTGCAGCTGTAGTTGTGTTTAGTCTGATCATCAATACAACAATTCTAAGGAATCACAAACAAGAAATCACAAGAAAAGATTGTCAAGAACGAGAAATATATTGCTGTTCTGTTTTTATTTCTTTTATTTTGCTGAATACTGATAATATTCAACAGACTATTGTCAGTTATGTTGGCAGTATGAGTGAACGAATTGTCAAGCTTGATTACCGAAACGTATTTGTTAACGTTTTACATTTTGTGGACATAGTTCTGTGGAAAAATTTTAAGGGTTGTAATATTTGAACTTGGTGTTGTGATTAGTTGTAAAAATGACAGCTCTGGATAGTGAAGTTGAACACTGCATGGACAATGACACTATTGTATGATAATGTGTAACATTGAGTGCTCAGTTACAAGCAGCGTCAAACTCTAAGTAAAGTGAAGATTAAGTTTTGGATTTTCAAGTATTTAAGAATCCTCACGGTTCTAATCATGGTTTAAAATAAATATTTGCTTGATAGGCGAGTTTGGCCATTGCACTTAGTCTAGTAGGAAACTTGTTCTTAACCCTAGAACGGTCGGGCTGGGTCTGTGAGACCCAGCATTTATTTTTCTATAGTTTTTTTTAAGTTTCAGTTTTTATTTTAATCTGAGCGGTCGTGTGTACCTTCCAGGAAAAACCTGAAGAGAGCGCTGTTATCTGCATCCGGTTATTATTTCCGTCAGTTATCAGTTTGATCGGAGTCAAAGTGCACGTGGGCCTGTGAGACCCAGCCCGACCGTTCTCGTTACTGTTTTCGGCCATTCTCATTTTGTGTAAGTTCTGTTGGTTGTGGCAATTACCTGCACAATTTTGTGTTTTAGTGTTGTAAATTTGTATATATAACTGTAAAACATTACCACGAATCTTAGAAATAGTGAAATAGACCGAATATTGAACTGTGAACAGGAAAGTGACAATACAGACGCTGATAAGAGCTGCTATGCAAGTAGACGCACCAATTGACTCTTGGAATTTATTTTTTAACGAACCTTTGATTGAATTGGTAGTTGAATCGACAAATATTTATATTGACTCTGTACAACAAAATTACACAACTTACCTAAATATGGCCTGATGCACGCAGAAATGGTGTGCGGTGACTGCTAGAAAACTAAAGTTTTTTTAGCGATATCCAGTTTCTTATATTTACTCTAATTTCTTGAAAATATTCTACATTTTAAGTAAAGAAACAAGTTACTTCTACACTAAATAGGTATAAAAGAAATATTAAAATTAGTTACAAAATAAGAAAGTAACCTTTATTTGTAATGTTTTACAGTTTGATGCAAACAAAATACATGTTATATCATTAATTCGTTTAAAAAATCAATATAATTTCTTTTTAAATTTATGTTGTTTTTTATAGTTGCTAGGAGATAATGTACTAAATATATATATAATGTAATATATTAAATGTACGTATACAAAATATTAATTTTTGAGTTATTATTTTTGGGTCTCACAGGCCCAGCCCGACCATTCTAGGAAACTTTTATCTGCCCGACTGGTCTAGGGTTTAAGAGTTAGGGGAAAGGAATGCTACTGGTAAAGCCAGCAAAATGTGTATAGTATCATACAGCTGATTAACAAAAATCAAAATCAATGAGATTAAATAATATACTTAATTACATGATTTTAACCAAACATTGACAAACTAAAAACACAAATTTCAATTGAATTAAGTAATTAATTGTTTTAGTCAGTTCAATAATAAAAAACAGTAATTTAACACAAACCAAAAGCATGCATAAACTTGACGATTCTTTTAGAACATTATTTTCACTCATTGCAGTGGGAAAGGAAGTTCCAATATATTTTGGAAAAAGACTCAGAGTAGTGCAGACTGACTACACTCAAAAGTTATGAAACATTTCTCAGCAAATGGATAAAGGACTGTATGTAAATGCAAATAAATTATGATCACACTGTCAAGAGATGTGTAGACTTGCTATCAGGGTTATACTGGTTTAATCTAAAATCCCGTTATAACAGGACTGTGACTAATAATTGATGCTACAGACTACAGTAATTCATATGAAACCTGTACAGTGTGAAGAAGAGGGGGTCTATGTCTAGATCTGTACCCAAAATATTTTTCCTCAAAAAACCACTGAAAATAGTGATGGATCAAAGCCGAATCACGAATATTCAAGAAAGATTCGAATTCCAGAATTCATCAAAGTGATTCGACAATCGAACTGATTTTGCACTACATGAGTTAACGATTGCTAAAATGTGTTTTTGCTGTACTTTATGTAAAACGTAAATACATAAGTAAATTGATAAATTATAGTACTTTTTTAAATAATATTTTGCTTGCAATTAGTACGAGTATTTACTTTTATGTAGCACCGCAAGTCTGCTGCGATTATTCGCGGGACAGCAGCTGAATGGCATTATATAAATGACGATCGCGGAGAACGTGATTTTGTGTATGAAAACTCGTAGATAGGTTACATAAATTAACAAAGTATCGTATAAATAATATTTTGCTTGCAGTCTTGTATTTAAATACATCCATCACTGCTAGTCTGCTGCTTATATTCAGCAGTACCAAACAAACCGATTACTAATTTTGTCGTACATTGTATTTGACAATCCGTAAATAGATAAAGTGCTGAAATCATAGACTGATAGGCCTCATGGTGTGCTTCCTGGGTGCACAAAAGGCCCTTGAGGCTTAAGTGAATGGCAATAGACCGCCCCATACAAGAAGAAGATGAAAAAGAAGTAGTAAATTACTGTAATTTAGAAATCATATTTTACTTGCAGTTAGTATTTTCTATGCTAATGTTTGTGCATCGCCGTGAGGTTGCCGTGTTTATTTGTGGACAACCACTGAACGGCAGTACGCATATTATCGATTGCTAAAACGAGTTTTTGTATTTGCTTATGAGAACCCCTGGGTTTATTACCGAATTATCGTGCCTTTATAAAAAACATTTTGCAAGATTGTTGGTTGCGATATGCCACATATCTGCTGTACCTATTTGTATAAATATTTCATATATAAAATATATTATGTTTATATTTCTAATTTATGTTTGTATTTATTCGTCATATTTCTTGCAATTAAAAACATATATTATGAAACCTTGTATTATAATCTATCAAATTATTATACTCAAGTAGAAGTAGGGGATATGATATGGGTTAGTTCTTACACATAACTATTTTTTTGAACCTATGCAAATCCCTTTAGAATAGAGAGATGTTCCTAGATTTTTAAATATTATTGGATAGTCTTCAAACAATGGTAGGAAACTGGATTAGTGATGATTTTGTTGAAATCATATTTAGGCCTAAAAAGAGCTATTAAGATTTGACATTCAGGAATCTATTTTTTTTTTAAATTCAGATATGAGATTTAAAAATTTGTATTCATCTTCCACTAATGGAAAATGTAATAATACATGAAACAATGTTTTACTAGGGTTTACAACTTGTAAACAGTTTGGTTTTGTAAAACGACTTGCTACGGAGGGTTAGAATTTTTACCTATAGAAAATACTAGTTGTTTTAGAGATGATCCCATTGAATTAGGTCTAATAAATAAAATAAACCAACACCCCACCAATAGTAAACAAAAAATCTTAAATATTTAGCATTGATATACCAACTGGTCAGAAGTTGTTCTTCACTTGGCTTTTGTCACTTGGTTGTAGGATAAGTTTTGGCAGTAGCGATATCTTCAAGAGACATGCCTAAAACACAAATTTGTTAATGTAGTGACACAGTATGTCAGGGTACCTGTGAATGTATTTGTATAAAGCTTATTTTAACTACAATCCATGCTTCAAATACAACATACTGTACATGTAGTTTTTCTTCTGAACATAGAAACATGTTTTTTTAATCTTTTTTTACTTTGGACATAGTCAATAGTCAAAGTATTTATTGCGGAGACCAAAAAGTACATTTGTATAGCAAACGTCAAGTATCTAATAATTTTGACACACATGCTACAATCAAAACTCTCATTCATACATACATTTGTGACACTCACTCTGCCTCCATTCATCGTCAATTTTTTACCCATCTCAATTGGAGAGTAAGTCTTCTGATTGTGCGGTCTCCCACTTATACGCCATAAACTCGTTCACACTATAAAAAGTGTTGGACACTAAAACAGCGTTTCAAACGAGTTTTAAATGTTTTATGCGTAGGTGAATTTTTAATTTCATTTGGCAAGCTGTTAATGAGATGAACTCCTGCCTGTGAGGGCAAACGTTCATGAACGTCCTGTGTCTCCTGGTTCGGTAGTATTCTCTGCCTCTTGTCTCGTACGAGTGAACATCCCCGTTTCATTGGTCAAGGTGCATTTAAGCATACAATATGATGTTGTTTCTAAAATGTAGAGACTTAGCAGCAGAGTTAACAGTTGCAATCTTTTGAAAAATGGCCAGCACGACTCTTAATTTTTAATTTTGCAATGATGCGTAATCACTCGTTTTTGAAGCTTGAACACTCTTAAAAATTGGTTACTTGCAAATGCACCCCACAGTATTAGTCCATAGGTGAGATGTGGATAGATCAAGCCCTAATAAACTGTCATCATAACCTGAATAGGGCAGTATTTAGCTAGATACCTCAGCACATAAATGTCTGAGGCTAATTTGGAGCAAACGTAATCGATATGGAAAATTCCATGTCAAACCTTAATCAAGGTAAATTTCAAGGAATTTCGAGGAACAGACCTTTTCTAATATGGCCCCATCCAACACGATGGCCGGGCCATATTCGCAGTCTGTCTAGCGCCAAGAAAAATTTAGAACATTGGGATTTTGAAGAATTGTTTTTAAATTGTTTTTAAAATGTTGCACACAAACTGTTTACTGCAACAAAGGTGTTTTGTTCTAAAACTGATTTTGTTGTTTCATTAAAACAGAGAGTCGTATGATCCGCATACTGCATGATTCCTTCCGTGTGGTAGTGATGATTCTATGTCATTGACATAGAGCAGGAACAGAATAGGGCTGAGAATTGATCCTTGAGGGACTCCATAAATAATTTTTCATTGAATTAGAAACATGGTTTGAAATTTGGACAACTTGAGATCTGTGGCTTAAAAAAATGAACTAAGGCACAAGAGAGGCACGCCTCGGACATGATTTTAATTCTTAAAAAACTTTGTGAATTTCTTATTCACCCTAAAATTTTTGTTTTATACCAAACTTGGAGTACCAGTACATAAAAAGAAAAATATCATAAATATACATTTTACCCCAAATTTTATACTGTTTTCAGAAATGCAAACATGTATAAATATTATTACATACCCTAATAATACATACTGTACATTATTTTTTTAAATTTGGACATCTGGATGGATTAAAATTAAAAAAAAACCATGCAAGTCTCCAATGTTGTTTGTAAACAAGCTGATGTAATAGAGCACGCGCAGTGAGCAGTGTGGATGTGTGTTACTAACATTATATAGAAGTACACATAATTAAAACACAAAATTAGGAACTGCATTATACACTAAAATTAAAAACATTGAATACATAAATTACATGATCAACATTTTTCAGAGTTTGTGGAATTCTGTAAAGTTACAATATTCATAATCAAATTGTTAGAAACCTGATATTTGAGATATTTGGTTCTTCCTATTTGTACCCATAACAACTTTATCGCGATTAGATAATATTTACCACTTCAAAAGTTAAACAATGAAAGTATGTTAATGCGCTGCATGCCACTTCTAGGGTTAATATTAAGTTCACAATTCCTTTGGGGTACACTTATTAACAAAATGGCTAGATCACTTATACTAATACCACCTTTGAACTTACCTAGAGACTGGAAAATGGTAAACTTGCTGGTGCCTGGTAACCTTTTAACTTCTCGGATTAATTCCCCCAGCTCACAAAATAGCTCTATTCCACTGTCTATTAGTCCACGTAGCTCATTCCTCGCGCTGTCCCACGCGTCCACTACGACTGTGGAATGTTTGTACACATCCAGGGGTAGCTCGCTGTAGTGGTTCCGATTAGCTCCAACAGCTGTTCAAATCATAGTGTCATCATCTTGATTTATCCTCTTCAAAATATCATTAAAATATACTTTTTCAACATGTTATTTATTTTATTTGTTACTGTTTAGGGCCTATTATATTCAAACTAGTTACTATAATAATAATTCTTAATTAAATATGGTATGATCCTACTATATAAAGTCGTAGATAACTTAGCAATTCAGCAAGATTTTGGCAAAAAGTTCTAAGATTGCAATTGTTTACATTTATGTGTAATTTGGAGAAATACGTAATTATGCCTGTTTATTTTAGACTCAACATATTTATTTAACTTTCTATCAAATTGTTCATTGTATTTTTGTTATTATATTTGAGATTAATATACTTTAATCATTGTCTCAGTTTTCCAAAGCTAGTCAGTAATAAAATGTTAAAGCCATTTTATTTTAATAAACACAATTTTAAATAAAATTTACTTATATGAAAGGAAGGCTGCTTGACTTCAGCTAATATTGTTACATTTCATATATTTTGCTAGGCAATTGAAATTTGGCAACCAAATATGGCATACTCGTTTTTCTTCTCCATTGCACGACACAACATTTTAAACATTTTCCTTGTAATAAACAATAATTACTTCAGACAATTACGAGGGTAAATCAAATATAAACAGTAATTTTTTTTACCTGTATTTGGGAACCTTATACACTTATTATTCTTACTCTCCTGCATGATCTACACACTTTTGCCACCGATTTAGAAGTTTTAGTATTCCCTGGTCATAGAAGGTTTGGGGACGACTTGTAAGCCAATTGTGCACGTGCTTCTTGACTTCTTTATTGCTCTCAAATTGTTTTTCTCCCAGTGATTCCTTCATAGGGACGAACTAAAATTAACCACAGGGGGACAAGTCAGGGTATAAGGAGTGTGCTCAAGTGTTTTCCAGCCCATTTCTTCCAATGTTCCTTATCAAAGCCGTGGTATGGGGCATGACGTTGTCCTTGGAGGAGAATGACATCTCTGATGGGCATGTCTTTTTCTTTTGTTTCGATAGGCGGCTTTCGCCGGCCATAAACAACTGACAGTAGTAAGCCGCATTGATTCATGCAGAAAATCAACAAACAAAATTCTCCTATAGTCCAAAAAAATAATTGCAAGGACTTTCCAAGCAGAATTCGATCGGCATGAATATTGTTGTCTGTAAGGCTTGTCCTTCGGGGCGTTGATCATGATTTTCGTTTTCAAACCCGTTCTTGTCCACCTTAAATTCTCTTGGCCATTAAACAACACAATTTCTGAGACAGTGTTACAGTACTGTCCCTAAACTGTGCCATCAAACGATTAAAATTTCAGTCGGTTTAACGCCTTTATTGGTTAAAAACCTTATGATAATCCGTTGCACCAATGAATGAAGACACTTTTTGTTCGGTCATGGCTGTATTGACGGCAATGCCGAACTGGACACCAACCAGAACGGTTCCCCCAATTCCTCATAAACCAAAAATCTACTCCACAACAGCATTATCTAGTTAGGACCTGCACTCTAAGAATTAAAGCAAAATTACCGTTAATAATTGATTTACCCTCGTATCACTGTGTACCACTAACTGTCAGCTGGTTATTACAATACCATTGAGTGAGCACCGGTTTGTAGCCATGCCATGTCAATAATGGATTCCGAAGCATATGTCGTGTTACAATGACATTAGCTCCTTGCACACACAGCTCCGAATGCTCTCGAACGGCTTGGCCCAGTTTCCCAGTTCCGCACACAGCACTTTGGCTCGCTCATATGTCCGGTTCCAAATTCTCACCTATCAACAATAGGAAAATTATACAAAAATAGGAAAAATGTTCAGAATGAAATGCATGAATGAATTAATTGTAATTTTTTATCTGTAACCGTTGAATTGTCTACCACCCAATTTTAGGTTATTAGTAGAATATACTATATATATATATATATAAATATATATATATATATTGTGTACTCTTGAATGTTACCAATGATATTTTGATATAAATTGTAAAGCACTTTAGATGAATTTTT
>NW_025781309.1:0-43088 GCF_021130785.1 Homalodisca vitripennis | reverse complement strand
AGTGAGTCCCACACTCTATGCATACTACAAATTAAATAACAAATAAAATAGTTGTCATATCTTTTAGTATTGTACTAAAAGAAATAAATTGGTGATGCCTATTCAGTTGTCATAAGTAAAAACTGGACCACGTTTTTTCAATATCTCTGGAAGACCTAGGGTCGTTACTGACTGCGTAGGGCGTTTCAACAAAATTTAGAGTGACCGTCGTCACTCGTTTTAGACATTACCTCAAAACACCAATAGAAATTGAAAAGTAATTTTTTATAATTCGCAGAAATTAAGAATAAGACTAGCCTTTAACAAAAAACCTAAATATGTAATCGGCTTGCAGCAACCGAAACTAATGGTGCCATAAAAATACCACCTAACTTTTCAAAAGAGTAGTTTTTAAGAAATAAAAGTAACCGATATATCTAGAATCTATATTGTTAGATTCGTGGAAAAGTGTTACTTGCCATCTTTTCCTGTCACTACTTAAAACAATTTATTCTTTTCCTTCGTTTACAAACCATAAAATACTTACACTATTTTATTACTTTTGATATTCGTTGGAACACCAAATTTTTATAAATTGTTGGGTAGATCATCTCATCATTATTCTCTGTTTATGATTGCAAACATTTGCTTTTACTTTATAAAAGTTTTTCAGTTAGTATTATTGAAACGCTTTCTAAACACTAACAGAAGATTATATTACTAATGGTCCAGGATAACCATTAACAACTGATAATTTTAGTTGAGATTAAAAGGTGCAATAAGGTAAAACGATAACCATAACGCTGATCACGAGGTACAGGTAAATGAATGTACCAGAGAGTAGAAGCAATAAACCTCTTTCACATCGCTGCCGGACAATGACAGGATACCGTACAGTAAATTGAAACCTGCGTTATGAACTGGGCCGACAAAATAACTAATGGCCTGCTGAGACCTTCATATTTTGGTGGCCCACTGAATTATATTGGGCTGCGAACGAATGTCCCGGTTTAATTCACCCCCAGATACCAGTCCACGTCACAACAGATACATGGTGGTAACAAACTTTTTTCAGTTGTCAGGGGGCTGTAAAAATATATGGCAGAATATAAAATAAATATATGCAGCTGATTTAATGCTAATGTAAAATATAGCTCCAGTTCCCATTACTCTTAGTGTCTGGAATTTGATTCCAGGAATCTGGAATTATGTTCGTCTGAAGAGATCCAAAAAAGGTAGCAAACTACGAAGCTCAAAAAACACTAATTTCCCAGTTTTTAGCACAGGAGACAATTGTGCACCTAATGAGAAATCAGAATACCTCTTCACATAGATTCAAGTATATTTTGTAGTCTTGGTGGCCACTTTACTGCAACTATAAGTCTTTGAAGATGTGGAATCATTTAGAATTTAGAAACATCCATTAAACTTAAATATATTACTTAATACTACTGTATAAATAGTTTCCAGGACGTGGTGAAATGAGATTTGGTGACTGACATTTTTATGAAATATATATATATAATATATATATATATATATATATATATAGATCAATATATAAATATATATATATTGATTTGGTAACATTAACTGAGTTTTTCTTAAAATATTTCCTTATAAATTCTAAGTGTCTTAAATTTATACTGATTTGGAATGAATAAATTTTTTGAAAAAAAAAAGATATGAAGGAGGAGATGTATATGTCATGCTAAGGAATTCAGATTATAATAAAATCATAACCTAGACTACAACTTTGTTGTATAAATACGATTGAATCGCTAAAATGTGTAGCTAAGCTCCAATTCTTGGCTGGACCAATTTGGACTAATCTATCATTCTTTGATAGAGAAAAAAATTGGACAAGTTCTCAGAATAATTTAGAATTCGGAACAATTATGATAATATTTACGTAAAATATTACAAACTTACCTGAATATTACATCTAAATTGTGGAAAGTATTAAACATACAGGGCTTGATCAGTAAGTAGTGTAATGTCGAATGCAAAGACGAATTAATATCTAATTTTTATCACAGACTAGACCAGTAACGAATTTAAACCATATATTACCCATCGTTTCAAATACTATTTCAACGTTTGTTATAAAACCTACCTTAATGAACAAAGCTGTGAATGTTTGTACACAAGGTGCTAAAAAACTGGTAGGTTCCCTTGACTTGTGTGTGACAATTTTATCGTGGCTTGAGAAAAAAGGAGGTAGGAAATCAAACATGCATCAGTAACTTTATAAGCAGAAAACATTTTACGCACTGTGATACATTAAGTGGAATAAATCTGAATAATATATGTGAACGGCAAACAGGCAAACAAGGGGATAAATTGGAAGGAAAACGATAGCTGGACAGTTGTTGAGAAGGAGAAAGACAGAAGACAAGGGTAGAGCCATTATATGCCTGTCAGTGTCCCAGCAGTAACAAGGTCCAAGCACAGTCAGCAGTAGTCGTAGGGACAAAGTAGCCCAATCCCAACTTTCCTGCACACTGGACTTTGATTCTGTCACTCCTATAAATACTCTTGTAAGAAGTTTTCTCTTTTCGGACAAATTTGATGTAGTCGTGTAAATGCGAAATATTGGGTATTAAAGGTGAACTTTCACAGTAGTGCTGAATTAGGAGTATACAATGAAACCGTAAATTATGGTTTATATATTTTTTAAATACATGCCTTAGAACTTCGGGATTTTCTATATACTTCCATGGTAAAATCCTTCATTTTTCTCGTGTGTGATTCAGGAGAGTAAGATTAATATAAAGTACATGTATGTACCTCATGGATTATCAAAATGTGTTTATACATTAAAAGCTCATTTTCCCTGAACAGATAAAGAGTTTGAATCAAGAGCAGAACTAGGGACCGTATTACATGGATTGTCCTGTTATTTAAAAAACTATGATTCTTGTCTATTGCTTTTCTGACCTTAGTGACTCAGTCCGACCAAAACATTGTGGTTCGCCATCACTGTGTCACTTGGAATAGAATCCGTGGCTACACAATTATACCAATTAAGAGTATGACTGGTAATTCCGTGGATCTCAAAGTTCCTAGGCTGGTGAGAGTTTCGCTACCCAGCTATTTCAATTTGTCATATATTGGTAGACTGGATATTTGCGATATGGATTCGCTTAGACATGATACATGACGAGAACGATTGGTCTAAGAGGTCCAAGTCTATCTTTTATATGAGAGGTCCGTCTACTTAGAAGATGTGACCACATTTATTATAATGGAAACAATTCGAAGCAATTATGATATTTTTGATTACGATTCTATCAAGTTTTGGTAAAGGTTATGGGGAATGACTGTCACGAAAAAAATGCTGTCGCGATTCTGACATTCAGATGGTTTTAGATAAGTTTTATTTTTTCTCAAGACCCATACTTGGTAGTCAAGAGCTGTTTTAGACCCTTATTCTCTAGATAAGTCTTAATTCTTCGTATTACTGAAAGATGGCAAATGTCCGGAAAAAATCCTGTTCCCTTAACAATCCTTCTATCGTCAAACACAAACTTCAAACAAAGAATTGATTCTCGGTACGGACCCGGAACCAGTAAACAAATCAAAGACCTTGAATATTTAGAGTTAGTGAAGATGTGAATGGTGATTGCGATTCCTGCCTTATGCGTGTCATAACGCTCTGGTATGTTTTCTTTATTTTAACCTAGGATGTAATTAGGTTAGTTATTAACCTGAAGAGGAGATCAGATTGCAGTTGTCGAAACGTAGTGTTGTTGATTTTTTTTGTGTATCGCTAAACGATGGCAAATGTCCGAAAAGATCCTTTTTCCTAGTAATTATGATTTTATTAATTACGATTCTATTAATTTTTGGTAAAGTTTATAGAGGATGACTGTCACAGAATTAATACTGTCGCGATTCTCACATTCAGATGGATTTGGATAAATTTTCATTTTTCTAAAGGCCCATGTTTTACCAAACAACATGAAGAGCTGTTTTAAACCCTTATTCTGAACATTTCTCCTAATCAGGTGTGCTCGTGTCAGTCCGGGGGACATGATTGAGGTGCATAGATGAATGAGTTTTTACCTAAAGACAAATGATATATAGTAATACAAATTTCCGAAGTTGTATCCAGATTGTAAGTTTATAAAGTGCTATTTCAGTAGCTTCATCATCTATTGAAACAAAACATTACTATGCATTTCTTGTAAAGCGTAATTAAGCTCAGCTCATAAACACACGCACGTACAAACACACACATCACGTGGAAAGGGTGAACACGAATATAGAAAGGCATAAACTATTTTCATATCGTGTCACACTCTGACATATATGTGGCACTAAATTAAAACCTGCAATACGAACTGGGTCGGTTGAAATAACTAATGTCCTGCTGAGACCTCATATTGTGGGCCACCGGCGGGTATGGGTTTCTGTGCAAAACAGATGCTCCGATTTTATTTTTCTCAACGAAGTACCATGAAGATATCAGACTATGTTTTACAGAGAATATACAGAATATTACTCTACTGTAATTGCTGTGAAAGCGTATTTATAGTTATTATAATAAAATATTTATACAAATTGAAGCAATTCTAATAAAAGAAACAGGATTTTCTGGACATTTGTAATCGTTCAGTGATACAAAAAAATCAGTAACACTCATTTTCTAGATCTGCAGTCTGATCTCTTCTTGATTAATTAAATTTTTAAATTAAAAATACGGTAATAATAAACTTAATAGCTTTAATCCTTTTCAATTAAACTTTACAAAATTGAATGTGGTGCTGTAAAAATATGTGTTGAAAGTACCTTCGCTAAAAACTAGGTTAGTTCTAGTAAAATATTGAACTATTGCAATAATTATGGTCTGTTGTATTTAATGTAAGTCAGCACATTATCGTTACAATAACATTCATTGTGTAAGTATAGGTATGTATACTACGGCGTTATTGTTTACCAGATATTACTTGATATAAATACGAACTGTATGCCCTAATTTTAGATACGAGTACTTTGCTGCTCCAGTTCTGAAATTGAACACGTCGAAACCATTTAAAATAAAAATATCAATTAGTTTATCTGTATTTCCTTTATAGAATCTTATAAGACCGATCATTATGAACTTTTGTAATTATATCTGTATTTTTTTACGGAGAAGTTTTATATGATATGCTCATTAATATAACTCCCAACAAGGCGGCACTGCATAAGATCAAAGTTTTCAAAGCACCTGCATGTTATAAACGGCAATTACAAGACAATTACGTATACTACATAGTCAAACATTATTTGAAGGCACTAAGTTATGAGGTGTATTTGTCTTAAAAATAAATATCAGTTTGAACTTAAAGCTTGAGTGTTAGACCACTTTATAACAAAGTACATGTAAATTTACAATGACAAAAAGGCTTTGATTGTGCCAAAGTCAAACTCTATATAAGCGTTGGAAATAAAATTCACTTGAACCAGAAGCGCTTATACACGGGCAAAGCGTATGAAAAGCGTGCAAAGCCACGGGAAACAGCTAGTGTTTAATAAATACTTATGTAATTTTGTTTTTTATATAAACCTTCCTCGGACTTCAACGGATGTATTAAAAAAACTATTAGCCGAATTGTTCTGCCCTTTCAAGATTAGCATGTAGCAATACATTTAGCGATGCATTTTCAATAATGAGATAAGATCAAAACGTTTTGTTAAAAACACACAATTAGCATAAAATGCTATATTTATAATGATAATCCAAAACGTAAGGCCTGCACTTCAAGTGTCAATACTAATAAAATTAATCTATTTAATTTAGATTTTAAGTTGTATTCAATAATGACTATTATAGACTTCAAGAAGCAATGCGTGTATGACTTTGAAACTACACTAATTTAAAAACTATATTTTTTTCCTCTATGTAACGAGGGTACTATATAATTCTGTAGCAGCTTGGAAAGAGGAGACTATCCTATCCAAAATCTGTAATTGACTGACCTATATCATTTCCATTATACAATGCATCACTACATATAATTATTGTCTTTCTTCCAACTTGTTCATAATCTGTCAAGTTAAGCAAGAGATTTAGAAACCTAACATGTTGTTAAACTCAATTATTATATGAGTAGATTTGATAACATTCCGTCTTAACGTTTAATTCTAAATGTATAGAGAAATTCACAGGAAGGAAACAAGCCTTTTTATTATTATAAGATATGTAAATGACAATAACGTTATCAAGTTATTCAATACTTTGAATGTTAATGATTAATATTGAATACATTTATGTACAATTCATAAATTGACAGAGGTAGTAATGACGATTGAGATAATTTGTATTGACAGTTCCTTTATATTGAGACTTTATTCATCTCTGTATTACTATAGTTTTTTGAACCATATATAAATTATTGTTGCCCATATATTTGTTATAAGCCCCACTTTTACAGATAAAACTAATTCCCAGAAAACTAACGTTCATTTGTGTAGGATAAGTGCAAGGAAACGATTCGTTTAACGGTTATTATGAACCATTCCAACCCTTGCCAATTTCAAAGTATATTACTGTACTTCAGAGGAAAGATATGAAGTTAAAGTGTTCATAAATACGAGAGAATTGGCAATTTAGATAAGTGATGTTATTTAGAAAGAATACAACTGACCACGGGACATTACTCTGGCAAATGGAATCCCGCCATAAATCGTGTAGCTATAACTTTACTTGTAGTTCCATTCCAGCAGAGGTTCTTCTGCTTATTTTCTAACATTGATGTAACGTTTCACAATGGCCACTAGTTTAGCTCTGAATCTCCAAACACTTCGCGATCATATATTGAAAACACGCAATAAGATTACATGAAATTACGCATTATGTAATGAATAAAACAAAAATACTATATCATTACTAAAACATACATAAATTATACAGTAAAAGTGGTAAAAATCTTTATTTTTATTTTTTTTTTTTACCTTTCAATTTACCCTCACTACTATACTGACGACGGTACCAAGGTCAAAGTAAATTTATAAACTCTCAATATTTTTAGTCAAAATGTCCGACACACAATTTCCACACCTCGGCCAATCAACTCCTAGTCACTGAATTTACCATATAGTTGATGTTAATGTAATATAGTACATTAATCTCATGTAATAATGTATCTAGAACGCAATAGTCACCAAATTTCAAATTTAATCACACTAAACTAAGCAATTAAGTATTTTAATAGTAAGTGACATACTTGGACGAGTTCATTAGCCAATTTAAGTAATTCACGTATCAAAATGGTGTCCACTAATTGTTTCAAAATTGGATGGGTGTAAAATATCAGTCACACACAGGAAGAGAACTGTTTTACACCTACTTTTTAAATTATAAATGCCTATCAAGCCTTAGACAAAGGAATCCTAAAGCACATTACAAGGTAGGTATCAGACATCAAGGCATGTCCTGAGACAATATCAAGTTCGGTGTGTTCAAGTACTACTAAGAGTGTTCTGTGTAACATACCGATATATCTCATGATATATTCTCGTAAGTACTATTGTAAATTTAGCATGATAGATTTTAGAAGATCTCATTAACATTTGCATATAGCGTTTTAGTATTTTGATGAACCTTTAAATAGAGCGACTCAAACAGATATATGGAAACTTTGGCATTATTCGGAGCGTTTCTTTATAATTTTTCGATATTGGTCTGGTTTGAAGATATTGTAAATTTTTGAAAATTCATAATAAACGAATCTCCGATCTCATTAAGGTTTGCCTTCACTGTCGCTCCTCGTAATTATTTTCTGATCGTGACCTTCTTCATGTTCAGATAACAGATGTTAAACCGAAGCTCAGTGAAATCTCGGATCTCAATAATATTTAAGGAATATAATTATGTAATAAATATGGCGATGTGGTGTGAATCTGAACTCATACATCTTTGCCATGACATAAGCATAAAGACTAAGTGATGTTGTAATCTAAAACGCCACTAGCTTAGCATAGAACGTAACATTAATTTTAGGTACTTCATTACATAAGGTACACCTATCCTATCGATTTAATGATATAATTGCGTCCTGAATTACAAATTTGCGCTAGAGTTATGTGTAAATATAATTATGATTTAATAACTTTTGCAGCATTATCATAAGAAGAAGTTTAGCTATTAAAATAACTTTTCGTGAACAATGAGCTCTATGTAGAACGGAACATGAAAGATGTAGAACGTCAGCTGGGTATTTAATTGGGATTCATAGAGCAATGTGAATAGTTTAATATTTAAAAATGATTATAAAAGATTTTATTTCAACGCAATCTCGCGTTGTAGTACACTCCCTAGTTGATCTGAAATCAGGGGCCCTACCTTCCGGCCCTTACATTTGGCGCCAATTTCAAATTTATTAATAACCATATTGATATTAACTCACTAAGACCAGTTATAATTCTGCCATTAAAAAAAAACTTTTGTCTCCAATTATTTAATTGCTTATTTTGTAATACATTACACAAAAAATAACTTAACACTATCATTGGATTTCAGACATTTGCCATCGTTATGGTATATAATCTATCCCCTTCGTCAGGTTGGGGAGGTATTATTACATAGAACAATAAAGAATTTAAAGAAGAAAATAAGGGAAATAAAACGTTCTATTGTAACTTTTGTAACGTATAACGGTTGTAAAGTTCTGAAATCCTATTACCCTGTCAAATAACTTAACAGGATAACAGGATTTCGGATATTTGCCATCGTTATATGTTACAAAAGCTATAACACAACGCTTCAAGGATTGGAATCTATCTCCTTGGTCAGGTTGGGGAGATATTAGTACATTAAAAGACAGAAAGAAGAAAAGAGGACAAAGAAAACTTAGTTTTATACATTTTGTAAAATATAACGATGGCATATATCTGAAATCCTGTTATCCTGTCAAATAACATGAAATAATCTCATAAAAGTGAGTCTCTTTGTATTATAGACTTAGTTTTTTAATCACTCAAATAAACATGACAAATATAGATTAGTTATGCTATAACATGTGTAACTAAAAAAAAAATTCATTTCCATTTTCACAGTCGTATTCCTCGCTTACTACCAGACCTTAACAATGAAATACATATCATACAGTAAATATACATTACATTGTCGTCAGTCTCCACTTCTATAGTAGTGGATCTGTAATGATTGAGGATTTCAGAGTAATTGAATTAAATCCAATATGTAGTAAAGTTTGGATTGGGATCCTCCAATCTCTGCAACTGTTGACTGGAATTTGGCAGACCTCTGGCAGACACGCATATTCTATTATGCCAGAAAAAGATAATGGCATGAATATGGCTATTTCAAACTAAGGAACATATACGTAACACCTGGAAAGTTGGTGTACTTTGATTCCTAAAATAGGCAATAAAGTAGTTATTTTTGTTTTCCTAATTAATAATATCCATGTAGCTGTGTAATATGACTTAATATTCAATTAGGAACTGTAACTATTGTATTTTGAACTATTTGTAAAATATGTGAATAATCGTACAGTGAAATA
This sequence comes from Homalodisca vitripennis, assembly GCF_021130785.1. Lineage (NCBI taxonomy): Eukaryota > Metazoa > Arthropoda > Insecta > Hemiptera > Cicadellidae > Homalodisca > Homalodisca vitripennis. The sequence continues at coordinate 33,597 of NW_025781309.1, read as the reverse complement.
AAATAATTTTTCCATTACAAAATTTGAAAATCAAATTCTTTATAATGTTACACAAATTATCAAACGACCCAACTTTGCTCTTGGGTGAGTAATCAAATTACTTGAGCATTTATCTTACTGAACAAATTGGATTTGTTTCCCACTGAAGGAACTTGTGCTGCTTTATTGTGTGGGAAATATATCTGACCTAGAATTCCAGCGATGAAGTAGTTCTCTTTAACTGAAGGAAGGAGCTCTTAAGGATGTAAACTTATAGTTTTATGTTTCCTTACAGGTTTTTAATATAAAAAATACTATATATTACAAATTTTTAATTAAATAACGCGAAGAAATATGTTTTTTTAGTTCAGAATATCATTTTAAAACAATATAAAATGATTTTGAAAATTTTAACGTATAGTAACTTGAAGAGTAAGTGTAAAATATTTTCATGTGGATAAATCATTAATATTGCTTGTTTTTTATAACCAAAGCTTATCTTTTATTATTCGATAACCAATTAAACCGTTCTAAAATTTCATGAAATGTATTAGAAAACTAGCATTTGAATACGTCGATTTTTGCCTAACCTGTATATTATTGATAACGAGGTAGATAATAAGATATATTTATCCGGAATTATCTATTACCCAATTATTTTTGTAAACAATTAAAATCGATAACATTTTAATTGGGATCTAATTTAAGTCATACAGCTTAGTACAGGTTTAGGTAGATGTATGGGTGTGCCATTTCAAAAGCTCGTGATAATAAGTAATAAACAGAACCTTTTACTGATGAGGGATAAAAGAAACAATAAAATAATTCAACAAAATTAATTATCTATTGATATTTTTAACCCTTTCAATAACCTTCATTTTTGAGCTTGACCAAAACTAGTTAACTAAGTTTCGTCCTACGATTGATTTATTTCATAGAAGACATAATTTCTCTAACCATCCAATAATTAGGACCATGATTTAGAGTTCATTATTTAAAAGTGACCAAGTAATGTCATAGTAGTTATTCACTATGCAATCTTTATAAATATTAAATATAATTTTTATTATCAATTAGAATTTTTCGAGCTTTACATTTTTATTTAAAACTATCTAAGATTTAAATTTTAATAAACACCCATAACTATGTAATACTATAACAGTTTTGACGTAATGTAAACGCTGTTATTACTCATATATTTGATTAATCCATCTGTCTAGCTTATAGATACTAAAGTGGACATGTAAGTAGTTTGAATTGTAACTGATCACTTTGTTGGGTTTTATTCCCTCTTCAACTGTTACAGTTCTTGGTACGAGTTAATATTATTTTTAGTTGATTCTACTGAGCTATGAATGATACTACTCATTCACGGTGTGGACTAGTAACAAGTGTTTATATGACGCTCTTTACAAATTCTAAGAATTTTCAAGTACTGTATTTACATTTTTTAAATCTAGATATTTTGTTCTCAAGGTTCCTAATTTTCATAGTCTAGTGGTATATATTGTGTAGATTGCATAAGGCTTCACTTTAATTCAATTTCCACAAAATTGGACGACACATATTTATGATTGGGGGCTTTTTTATTGACTATTATTTTTAAATTTCAGCTCATATTAATCAGACGATCAGTGAGGACAGTCTTATAAGTGGCTCTGAATGGATTTAAGAATTGTCAGTAAGTCCAAACCAAACTAAAATAGATTAATATTTGCTCGTGGAAATTACTGAACTGTAACTTTAAACTGGCTTCTGTTATAAGAAGCAGTATGTATTTTATTATTTACTTCAACGATACCAATTTCCTCATTGAAACAATTTTAAAGACCAAATCGGAAATAACGTATCCAGAGGTAACCTGATTAAACCAACCTGATTCGACAGGCGACTTGTTCCAATTGTTCATCCAGATGTGGAGATCACCGAGGAACATTCCATATCACAGGTTACAGCTTAGTGTTTCATATCTTTCAGGGCCAGTCACAATATGTGGCATTAAGACTTTATTGCATTCGTCCATTCCTCTTGATAGCTGCAATTTAACCATCTGTTTTGTATTTGAATGAAAATATTAAAACGTGCGAAAAAATAGTAGATCTGGTTTCAATGTTTATAGTATTTTATTCGAGTTCTTGGTGAAAGTTTTAGAAAGAATCTTTATTTTGAAACATGAAATAAAAACTCTCTTATAGAACGTGATATGTCTAAATTAACAAAATTTTATGACCATTGATGGAAATGTAATAGTTTAAATAATAAGAGTTCCAAGGTCATGTATACAATGGTCAAATACTGCAGACTTTCACATATCTAAATTTAAACTTTCTATCCTATACCTTAAAATATCTTAGCCGTTTTTTATAATGAATGATTTTCTTATCCGTATGGCCTTCGGTTAATGCGCTTTAACTTTCATACTTGGATAAGTTCAGATTAATTTTGTTAAAGATTGGTACAAAGTTTGAGATACATTTGGTTGCCTACTACTGAAATGAAAAGTATAATGACTATAGCTTTAGACTGTCAAAGTCACCTAATAAAATCTAGGTCATTAGGAATAGGTCGCTTGTGCCGAGAAAGCAAGAAATTCACTTGACTTTGTACTAAATGAAAATTCTTATCATTATTTTGTTTTTTAATTTCTAAATGTCCTTAGAACTTTTGAACAGCTTTAAATCAGTTACAAATACTATGCGTAATTTGAAAAAAATATTGGAAAACATGTAGAATACAATTTAATAAGTACAGCAATTAAAACTATTTAAAAGGAAAATAAAACAGTTTTAATTGAAAATACATAACAGAAAATAGCTATAACATTTTGGAAACAAATTTGGCTTATAGAGTAAGAATTTTTAATTCTCTACATATATTGATCATATACATAATACTCATTCATGATTGTGGCATCAGATCAGTCCACAGAATGAATCGAAAAGTCCTATGCATACAATGTTTCAATCGATAAAAAACACCTATGAGAAAGGTGTTCATATATTGAGTAGTTTTAGAGTAAAAGTTTCGTAACAGAGTGAACATTTTTGCGTTATTCTCACAATTAAGAATGAGGGTAGAATATACTCATTTTATGATGGAGACAGCCAACCACAACAACGCGAAAAACGTTTTACCTTCGATCAACCAGAGCCTGTGCATACAAGCAGTAACTTGCTGAGAAATAACATCGCCTGTTTACAAATTAAACATGTTCTTCATGACATGGCCACAGGCTCACATACAGTCAATGCACACACAAACAGACGAACTGCGTGTCCAGAGATGCAATTACACTTCGATTAGTTTTCTTTCTACTTTCACTGTCATTATTTTTTTCACCTCTGCAAGCATTTATGAGCAGTCTATGTGTTAGAATGCTTTGTTTCTCCCTAATAAAAAAACTTTCTGTTTACTTTTGTTACACCATTTGGGTTTATGTAAGGGTTAAAATTTAAAATTGAGCGCTATAAAGTTCAAGTAAATACTACTGCTCCTTAGTAAACTTATCTTACTCAATAAATTTCATATATTGGTAATAGTTCTCCTCGTGGAAATAAGTAAAACAACTTAACACAACTAAGAAGTATTAGTCTTCAATTTTTATGCCGGTGCTACGACTGAATATATTGGTTTAAGTACGGAAAAATAATTATTACAACTGTTATATGGAAAATATATAGACTTACACTAGCTACAGAGAACCGTCTTCAACTAAAAGTGGGTAACAAAATTATACTCTAATAGGAATAATTGGATAGATGATCTATATATTTACAACTATTTAAAGGATTGTAAGTAAATTATTTGTCGCTTATTCTATCGTAGAAGTACGCCATACTACGTGGCGCGTAATGGGTTACACTGCAGTTGCATTCAACATATCATGTATATAGCACTTTTATTATAATGTATGACAAACAGGCAGACACAATAAGGCAGTCAAAAACTTTAACATCACCCGAGAAACAAAATAGAAACTGTGCTACTGATTATTTGAAACTCGAGGATTGAAACTCACCCAAATCTCATGAACGAATACCATCACTGAACTTATTGATGCGTATGTAGTAATACAGTTTAATGCATAAGTTAAAGTCTACAGATTAAATCTGTATTAAGATACCTTGGGAATTGTTAGGCTACGTGTGTTCCTAAGTCACATTTTAAATGGATGGAAAAATGGATGCAATTAAATTAAACACTAATGGCAAAGAAAACTGAAACAATTTCTGTCGTTCAGATTATTCAACATATGGGACATAAAATTGTATAAATAACTAATAAATTTTAAATATTTTCATATAACTAAGGTGTTATTTATTTACTTGTTAATATTACGACATAAGTAGGAAATCACCTATAAATTCAAAAAAACAGTGAGGCCTAAACAGTACAAGAAGAGCTGTGTTCCGTCTATGTTCGATTGGTATGCCTGGAGCTGGACTCACGCTTCACGAAGAGGGATACATTTGAAAACATGAATGGATACGTAACCAGTATTGTCAAAACTCTTTATGTAAATGAGTAGAATCGAGAGAAACATGAAATCTTGCACTAGAAGTACACTCATTCTTAAAAATGCCTAGTTTACAGGTAACCAACCACACACCCAGAAGTTGCCATATATATTAGGATAAGAGAGATTAGGTTATAATAAGATTATATTTTATTAATAAATGTTTTTTATTTTTATATCAAATTCTTCTCATATCAAAAGTTGCCTTGATTATAATTAGTTAAAACTAAAGAACATAAACATATCTTAATACTTGCATCATAATATTTATAATACTCCACAACAGGTAATGAGGTAACTTTAAATACTCATTTATCTATGTAGAGTTCACTTAATATCCATTTAGTTATTAATTACACGGTGTATTTTATATTAATCAACTATAATTACATTACAACCCAATTAGCAAACTATTCAATTTAACAATATAAATACCTGCAATCCAGTGAGCTATTTACTAAACAAGTAATATTTATTTCCAACTGAAGAAACTTGTGCAAATTAAATCGCTGCTTTATCGTTGCAGAAAATATATCTGACCCAGCAGTCCAGCGATCACAGAGTTTCTACATCTTTCAACTGAAAGAATAAGTTCTTAAGGGCGCAAACTTAGAGTTTTATGGTTCTTTTAAAATGTTAATCATAAAACTACTAGATTCTGCTATCGTCAGAGGTCACTCCATTAGTAATATATATACTGCCTTGTGGTAACGGCGATATCTTTCTAAATATTACATATAAATATTAACATTTAAATGTTCGGTAAAATTATTTGCTTGACACATAATTGAACCTGATTTCTTATAACTCAAAGAACAATAAAGTCATGAAAACTTGTGTAAAACCAGAAATTTGAAGCCTCTGATTAATTACCTGGCTTTGTGACATAACAGTAATTGTATAAAAAATATGTCAAGTATAGATAATAATTTATAAACCACAATTGCATTTTTATATTTTTAAAATTTAAATTAAAACAAATGTGTGTATTATTAATTTTATTTTTATTGTTACGCTTATAAATTTATATGTTAATTTAATTTTTATATTTTATGTATGTATTTTATAATTAACCTTTGTAAATAAAATTTTTAATTTTTTTTTTGAAGTAATATTTTTTTGCGTGTTTTATAATTTACTTATGTGAAATGTTTAAATTTCTTACTTTCACTATATCCGTGACTAATATCCTTGAGATTAAATAATTACTGTGTTACAAATTTTAGAATTCTGACATCCAGAATGGGAAAACAAATAATTATATTCATACTATCCTTTTGAAATTTAAGTGTACTGGTTTTATCATAGATTTACTCATATATTTACACTATTGCTCCATAACTGTCTAAATATAACATTTTTATATAGGACTACTATGGAGATTTATCCTTGTTAGAACATAATTGTTGTAAGGGTCATTTTGTAATTGACCAGCTAATGCTACGATTTGTAATATTAAGTTATAAATAATATTTTATTATTTTGATTTAAGTTTATACTTTATCTCAATATATACATATTTGATTTATTTTGTGTGGTATTTAATTTCTACCTTGTTGTAACTTGTAAGAGAAAGAATGCATCCTTTTAAACGTTAAATGTTGACCTTGTTATCGTCCTATAGTAAATGTTGATTATTTTATTAATTTTATGTTTTGTAAAACATTATTAATTATTGAAATGTTATATAAGTTTTTCTTAAAATTAAATGTGGTTTTTCCACTTATATTTTGTAATCCAAATTCAGGTAAAGATGCTTTCTGGACATCTCAATTTGTGATGAGTTGTGAATTGGGATTTCTAAGAAATCAAATGTTAGTTACAACCATTTTGGTGGAGTTTCCTCTCCTCAACTGCTCGTCCATTTGTCATTTGGAGCTTATTATACCAAACTCAATATAATTATAACACATCATAAAATAAACAACAAATATTGGTACCGCTACTTGCCACTTCTTCAGGGAACTCTGAATTATTTCTTGATTAAAAGAAATAAAAATAAAATTCTTTGTTTTGAATGGTTAGTGTACTACAGCAGTCTCAATGTTTCACCAGATTGGTCTCAGGATGGGTTTCTTAAAATAGGTTCAATAATACATCTTGGGAGAACATCAAGCAAGACTTTGGCACAAACTACGATAATTTGGCCAAAGATAAGTAGGAAAATTGATTAGGACAGATCTTGCAGTGGATCTGAGTTGATGTAAGAGTTATCAGTAAAATTAGCAAGCAAGTTAAATAGCGGTACTAGCGTGTAAATAACAAAACCGCAACTTGAAATTGGCTGAATTAATATCAAAGTTAAAATGTATAATGCATTTAAATTATAAAAATTGTTTTCCTAAGATTTAAATACAAAGGAGATGTATTTAGAGGATGTAATTGTGCAATTTCAATTCGACATGCTATCGCCCGTCAAATGTGGAGATTTCAGAAGAACGATTGATATAGCAGGTTTTAATTTAGTGTTTTCATATCTGTCAGGGCCAACCCGACATGTGAGGTGTTATTTATGACTGTGATGCATTGGTCCATTTTGATGTGATGTTACATTATATCCAAATGAATTTTGCTTCTTAACTTTGATTGTCTAAACGTTAGCAAAGCCTATGTACTAGAGGGGATGAAAAATGACTTACTGAATTTGTATTTGCCTGAACGTTAGAACCATACCTTGAGAACAAACATACCTACAAACTTCAAAATTGACGCAAAGCTGCATTTAAACACACACACAAACACGCACACGCACACACACACAAACACACACACACACACACACACAATAAGCATATTATGAATGTATTTCCAAAATAAAATGTCTTCCTTACCCATAGTAACTGTATTTTTATAGAAACTATAACAGATTAAGATTGAAACGAGTATTGCATAATATAAACAGCTGTTATTATCAAATGTTCCTTATTGTAGGTCATATATGAAAAGATCATTATTTCAATTTAATTCTAAAATAGACTAGCATTCAAATAAACTGAAGTGATGGTTGATAAATCGTTTCTTTATTTCTCACAGCAAACAGACTGGAGGAACTCGTTGCCTTGTTGCTTATTGCACTACTAATGAGGAGTGGAAATTCATTAACGGTGGTAATGAATGGTTGTTAATTATACAATTGTATTTATTTTGCCTTCTTTGTTCTGTAATGGATTCAAACAAATTGCTGCTACTCTTAGACGAATTGATCAAGCCTTAATTTACAATAGTTTAATGTTTTTTTGTTTTATATTATTAATGTATTCTTGCCTAAAACATTAAATTAATAAAGTTAGCATTTTGTTTCTGATTTTCATTTATACAGTACTGATGGCGAGAGAAAAGAAGAGACCTGGCCCGTGCCGGCGCACAGCTGTGTACTAGTGTGTTGCCGCGCGGTAATTTCAGGTGCTTCGCCCTACAGCCAATCCTGCGAATTGATTATCATAGCAATGGAACAGTGAAACAATAATGGAATTACGAAACAAGGCGCGGCAACATACTAGTAGTAGCGCCTTCAAATTTCAGATAGGCCAGAATCCAGGTCTATTCTTTTCTCTCGCGATCAGTACAGTAGGTATTCCATAGAAATGTGTACGTTCCTGAGGGCATGTATAATAATATCCCGTACGAAATTATCGTGTAATTTCAATATAATCAATTTCCATGTATTTGATACTCAAAATGACCTGTTATTTGCTATTACCAATTGTGATAGTAGTATTAGGCCAACCACTGATTCCTTTATATACTACAGTGAAGTTTAACGTATAGTCATAAGGTTATATGAGGTATGTTTTTCTTGGTAATCTATAAGCTATACGAGGAAAGTAGTTGAATACTTCATTTGAACCAACAGTATCTTTAAAAACTACTTATTGGCTGAGCGTTAGCAAAGCCTATCAGTAGAGGGTCTGAAAGAATTCCAGTTCTGTTTGTCTGTCTGTCCGTACGGTATCTTGAGAACTAACTGGTCTAAGAATGTAATTCTATACAAGCAAAATTAAGTTTGATCGTGGCTATAGAATTTGGTTGAACATAAGGTAAAAATATTTATTTTGGTATTCATAATAGCAACAGAAAATCGTAGGGTATAAAAAATGTATAAATGAACTGATCATGTGAAATGTTAACAGTCGGCATAGTAAAAAGTTTAACCTAAATATCTGCAAGACATGTCGAAAAAGATCTACATGGCATAGTTTCCTCTTTTGTCTGCAGGGATGTGTACAATTTTTACTGTCTGTCCACCTCAAGGACGAAATGGGCTATGTATTATGTACTTGAAAGTTGGCATACATCTTTACCGAAGTCCGTTACGCTGCCCGTGGTATGGCGTACTTTTACCTAGTGTTAATGTGTTTTTTACCACAAGAAACAACCCCATGTACTGAGTTGTGTTTTATGGAATAATTTAATTTGACTATGGAAACTTGAAGTCCAGATGGAAAATAACATCTTGCTGCTGTGATACTTCACAAAACTGCGCTTATTGAATTATGTAATAGTACACTGGTAATTTAATTCAGATATAACCTAAACAATTTACTCAATGGCTCTGTTATTTAGTTAGTACTCAAATTGTATTATTTCTTACTCTGTATTTTTATGTTATGTCTTAGTTATAATAGGAAACGTAATGTTTTGCTTTCACTTATTTAAACTATGTATGGAATCTACGGTCTTGTTCGTAGTCCATTGCATATCCTTCAACAAATTATGACTCATAGGGTCATTTATAACGTATAAATGAGTATAGATGTACTAAAAATCGGGTTAATTGCCAAATCCAGAGAATCGAAAATATAAACAAAATGTATGCATTTATTTATTAATTACCTTTCCATTTCTTAAGAAACATAACCTACATAATCTAATATATGTTGGGGATGGTAGTATAAGCTAATGCCAGCCCCCTTTAAGCCTACTACGTAAGGTTACATCTGGTTCCCTCTTAAAATATCAAATTCATTTTTATAATTTGACTTAGTAATTGATGAAAAGTAGTTTCTGGGCTTATAAGGTCTTTTTGAGAAAATCGCTGATAAGTGAAAATCTTGCACATAAGCAGTCGAGGAACAGTTAATTTGGACAGCTTTTTATATATTTGGGTTGTGTAAAACGTAATTTGAGACACTTAAAAATAATACATATATCTCTTATTTATTTAACTCCTTAAAATGGTAGAGAAACAAATTAGACGACAGTCCTTATCATCTCCTACATCTTTATGACCCAGTTTTAAATTTAGCACCTCTTTACTGAAGTGGTTGTTCTCAGCAAAACCGAAACATCTAAAGATAATAAATGTGTCAGCAGTGATATTTTATGATTGGAAGATCGCATGTGTAAGATTTTAATTGAATATATTCTTAAGGGAATCATAATAAATTCCTGGATTTACGCAGTTATTAAATTTATGAAATATTAATGTTTTGTTGAATCTTAGAGAATCTAAATCTATGATTGACTCAAATATAAAAACAAATATTCATGTTGGGTCTGTGGTAATACACGGCCACTTGAGAAAGGTTTCAAGGTCATTAAAAAACATAGTTTTTATTGTTCAACATTTGATTGCTCAAGCCCGCGTACTCGTGGTTTCTATACCTAGGTAGCTAGTATCCGTTTTGTACCAAACTATTGCTAAATATATATATGAAAAGTTGGATTTAAAAATTCAAACTTTTTCTGGAAACAATTGGATTAATAAATTTAACTTTTCATTTTGAATAATTATTATAGCATTTTTACTCTGCTGAAAACTGAAATACTACTTTTGCATTGCAATACGTTAAAGGTAAAATAAAAACATAAAATATGCAATTTAAAGGTTTAGAAGAGTAAAAATTTGCTTTCTTCAATATAAGAGTACATTTTAATAAGTATTACAATCATTCAAGTGCAACATACATTTGAAAATGTACAGGTATTCCTAAACGGAGTAAATATAAAATTTCAGTATCTAGTTCTTCTATAAGATAGTAGTTAAGTAACTAGTTCACCATACTTAAGTAGTAACAGATGCCAAATAACGGATACAAATATTTAAAATACAACAAATATAATATTGATGTATCAATTTACTGCAGGATACAAGGTTTGCTTTCATAGTTTGATGTTTTAATATATCTTACTGGAAAAGGCTTTGGAGGTTCCATTGATCTACTTAGAGACGTGCACATGATCGTTAGATCTCAATTTAATTTTATTAAAATTCGAATTGCGTTTGAAAATTCAAACACATAGCAGAGAGGTACAAATAAGGAACCACATTTCCTACGAAACCTACGTCTCTAAAAACAGCAAAGACATCAGGTTCTATTGTTTCTTTACTTTTTAATGATTTTTAAACAATCAAGGAATAATTTGAAGGGAGGGGTTCAAGTTGAATTACATCGGCTAATGTATCAATTCACGAGAATCAGAGTTTATAATATGGTGATTACAGTTATATCAGTATATGTTATTATTTCTCAAATCAAGTAAATGGTTTTTTTAAAACCAGGGTGTATATTTATTACTAATGTTATAATCTCAAACATTTGCTGTAGCTAGTATTTTTACTATTGAAAACTTTAATAGAACCGTAAAACTGAAAGTTTAGTCCCTTAAAGCTCATACTTCCAGTTGAAGAGAGGTAGAAACTTTATGATCGCTGGACTGTTTGAGTCAGAGGTATTTTCCCCGCAATAAAGCAGCGATTTCATTTGCACAAGTTTCTACTGTTGGACTTAAATATTTCTTATTTAGTAAATTTTGTAGCTTTACGCAAATACTGCGTTTATGTCAAGATTGGTTGATATATAAATTGGCACTGAGAAAAAAAAATTCTAACTATCGAAAAGTGGGTTCTATTTTTTTAAACGATAAAAATGTCCAAAAAGCTATAATTTTTTAAAATTCAGTAATAATCCTTAAAAAAGGGGGTACGCATCCTTCTCAAAATGGTGTGGGTCAGGCATTATATCACTTACTAAAGTAGTTATAAATGACTTTCTGCTGTTATACATAGCAATTGATTTTTTTTTAACTTTGAACTGTGGCCATCTGGATACCTGATTTGAATAAAATCGGTTTAAAGAACTCGTCTAATGTGTAATATTGGATCGCCTAACATCCATACAGTTATTTTAGTCTCAATTAGTTCGAAATTGCGCAAGTTATTGCGGTTCAAGATACTTTCCTATAGAGAATATTTAATCCAATACCATTTACTACCAAATATGATAGTTTCGGTGAATAGTAGTCTATTGGCAGATATATGGAAATGTGTTTCATACAGTTTGTCATGATAATTTTCACAAGACTAACTTTGCAACCTAACAACTTATAGAATTGCTACATTTAGTTACACAGTGGTACCGACATATATGTTTATATGATAAGAGATATCGTTATATTACACTGAACACTCGAAGAAGTACTTGAGCACACCGAACTTGATATTGTCTTAGGCATACCTTGATGTCTGATATCCAAATTCTAGTGAGCTTTGGCTACATCTGGTATCACATCAAGCGACATATACAATTCAATTTCATAAAGTGCTCTTAAAGTGTGTCCAATATTAATGGTAAGTTTGCATGTAACCTCAGTGAAGCCTGTTATGCGGCATGTGGAATTGCGTAGTCCACCGTGTAGTTACTCAGGCATCATCGTGTAGTTTTGCTAGTCACGATCACTGATAACGCTTTGATGATACTATTGCTACTTATGACGATTAATAAAATGGCATGCTGAGGCTACTGCATGAATTTGTATAGATGTAATTGTGGTAGATAGCTGCGGAGGTTTCGGCAGATCAAACAGTTCATCCTACCTCCCAAACCCCTCTCAAACCCTTAAAAAAACCCCAAACCCCGTGTGGGGGCAGAGAAAATTAAAATAGGTTAGTAGAGTGACCGCTAGTAGCTTCATCCTATTCACCGTTTGTATTTCTGCATCTTTTACTAATAATCAATCAATATATATATATATATATATATATATATATATATATAATATATATATAATTTCAATAAATATTGAATCGCAAAAAGTAACAAGTCAAGTTCAGTAATAGGTCATCGCAAAAAGAAGTCATTTGACAGGTATTTGGTCTTCCAGTCATATGTTCGTTTGATTATTAAAACACATATGTGAAAGAAACGGCCAAATACAAAATAATTGAATCGTAAAAAGTGAGGGCTCTGTGGTGTAATGGTAGCACATTCACCCGGCAAGTGAGAGATCCGGGTTCGAGTCCCGGCGGAGCAAGCACTTTTTGCGATTCAATATTTATTGAAATTAAAATTAGGCTATTGCCACTTATTATACAAATTTAATGAATATATATATATATAATATATATATATATAAAACATGTATAACATAGTATATAACATGTATAACATAATATATAACATGTTGGTTTTATTACCTATAAGATGTCAAACAATTTTATAAACGTGTGTTTTTTTGTCAATTAATGTTGGCAAGTGTTTGGATAATTCAGTTTTGAGACAGTGGTCAACGTAAAATGGTGCAATAAAGTTACAAACATGTTAGAAAAATAAGCAGAAGAACTTCTGTTGGAATGGAAACTACAAGTAAAGTTATAGCTACACGATTTATGGCGGGATTCCATTTGCCAGAGTAATGTCCCGTGGTCAGTTTGTATTCTTTCTAAATAAACATCACTTATCTAAATTGCCATTTCTTTTGTAATTCTGAACAAAACTCCAAACGTTTTTTCCCTGAAATACAGTGATGAGAATAGTTGAGCTCGTAAAACGGAGACACATGGTATGTACAATGAAAGAAAATATTATTAAACTTAAACAAATAAAAATAATGTAAAGCCGAATCCTTTTTCTGTCATGTTTGTGTCTGTGTTTTTGTGTCTTAAAGATTTTGTCTATTATGAATTAAATATAAACGGAAGGATGCAATATTCCTCTGAATATTACACGCCCAAAGTAATCATTCCAGATCAGAGACTTGTCCAAGGTCAAGCCCAAGTACTTAAAGTTTCTTGAAAATAGCAGTAAGAGCTTGTTCTAGTCAGTCAAGCTTGTGAACGAAACAAGAATGACCTTCGCAGAGTAAGATGCTTAAGCCATCCCCGCTGAAACTAGAACCTTAGAGTAGTATTACAGAAGATTCAGATTCAGGAAGTACTTTCTTCCCGGCAAGCACATGACTTAGTCAATATGATATCCTCATTTTACAAGACATACTAAAACTACGTAGTGCCACTACAAACATATCATTCTCTATATATTGCTTCACTGTTCATATAACATTTCAATTGAACCGGTACGATTATTTTTCGTGTTGGTAATGTATATATTCACACATAAAAATCTTTCACATCCGTCATATTAGTAGTAGCTTCATTAGTTAGTATTGAATTCAGACATTTAAAACTCAAACTACACTGAAAGGTAAATGAATGATGTAATAAAGTGTCATTATCTGATATATATCATAATTGGGTTTTAGATTTATTTATCACTAGCACTTTTTTGAGATTTTTAGATCAATCAAGTAGTTCTTTTATCAAATCCTTGTATCAAATACACAAGTTTATTTAAGAGACCATTGTGTATTTGGCTCAGACATTTATTAATATTACAGTAGTGTATAACACATTGAGTATCAAAACAAAGGATGTAAACCATATTACTCCAGCCATATCTGAGGTTTAATTATTATTTCGTCACGCTATTCAAAATTTCCCGATCTGTAACACTCTGTCGGTTGGAGTTAAAGGCACTGTGTCCACAACAGATTGGTGACTCACTCTCTTACAGAGCTCACAGCAACTGATATCACTCTTATCGCTGAGAGCTCAAACATTTTGTCATATTGCCTGTTATCACTGATTCTCTCCCATTTACTTATCTTTCTAGTGCATTGTAAATAGATACTTATCGCATATCATCACATTCTGCACAACACTCAATAGCAACTTATGTTTGCTAATTCTTAACGTTTTGTGTGTATAAACACTATAACTAAGCTTTTTAAACATTATTTCTGAACATCTATAGCAAGTAAAAGTTAAAACTTAGTACGTTTTCCTGAATTGTTTTTTCCTATTATGTAAGATCCCAAAATAACCAAACGGGTTAATTTAGTTTCAAATTATAATATTTTGATACTTTTAACCGTTTGGGAGACTAACATCCGATACATTTGAAGTCGGTAATAGTAGCTTATTGAAGTCGGAAGTGTATTGATAGAATTTGATATTCTCTTTGTACAGGCTTCATGCAAAATTTTAAGGTCATTTTCGAGATATCGTGTGGGCATATAGACGAATAGACAAACATTCAGGTATAAAATTAAATGTTTCCAGCCCATCCAGTAATAGGCTTTGCTAATGCTCATACAATTAGATTTGATTTATCAGCCACCAAAATAGAATATTACGCGTAATGAATCGCGGTCAGCTGAAAATATTTAAAAATAGCTTCTGTTTTAAATTCAGCAAGTTCGTACCTAAGTTTCATAACAGGTATTATAAATAAAAAAACTTTCTTAAAATATTTAACAGACATTCTTTGTTTACGGTTTTTTCTGACGATGGATGGTTTTAAAGTACAGGATTTAGTAAATTTTGTATCATGCAATAATGGTAAATGTCCGAAATCCTATATAATCATATGAACAATTATATTCTTGTTTGTGCAGCACAAATCTTGCAATAACCAGACACTATGTGTATGAGATATTCACAAACTTAAATACAGAGAGATTGGAATTGGACCATTTTTTTACGTATCTGCAACATCTGACTGCGAGTGAACGTTGTTACTGGGAACACACTGATATATATATATATATATATATATATAATATATATATATATATATATATATATATATATATATATATATATATATACACCCGGCAAGTGAGATATCCGGGTTCGAGTCCCGGCGGAGTAAGTACTTTTTTGTGGTTCAATGTTTATTGAAATTGAATTAAATTAGGCTATTGGCACTTATACAAATTTAATGAATATAAATAAAAAGTCATGTGACAGGTATTTGGTCTTCCGATCATATGGTAGTCTGGTTATTTTAAACTCATATGTGAAAAAAAAAATGCCAGATACAAAATAATTGAATATTAAAAAGTAAGGGCTCTGTGGTGTAATGGTAGCACATTCACCAGGCAAGTGAGAGATCCGGGTTCGATTCCCGGCGGAGCAAGTACTTTTTGTGATTAAAAGTTTATTGAAATTGAGTTATATATACATTTAGTCAACATAACATAGTCAACATTTAGTCATTTGATTTAGTCTAACATAAAGATAGTCCTATAACATGGAGTAAATAAACATAGTATATATATATGTGTGTGTGTATATATATATATATATATATATATATATATATATATATATATATATATATATATATATAAATATATATAAGTAGAATATGAATATGGCGGTTCTAGCTCACTTTCGGAGCCAACAGTAAAATCAAGGGAAAAATACTGTTTAAAGGACAATAAACGAATCTGTAAATCAAAACAGTAATGGAAAATACTGTTTAAAGGACAATAAACGAATCTGTAAAATCAAACAGTAACTCACGAATGAAAAATTACCCGAATCTATAGCTGTTTGCTTCTACTTTCTTGAGCTGTCTAATCAATCTATTTGAAATGTCTGCTACGAATAAACGA
This sequence comes from Homalodisca vitripennis, assembly GCF_021130785.1. Taxonomy (NCBI): domain Eukaryota; kingdom Metazoa; phylum Arthropoda; class Insecta; order Hemiptera; family Cicadellidae; genus Homalodisca; species Homalodisca vitripennis. The sequence goes on along the minus strand of NW_025781309.1, from coordinate 17,423 downwards.
AAAATCTTCTACTCTACAAAATTGATAGTAACACAGTCTTTATCTTTAATAGTCTTCTTTCCAGTAACAACCAAGTGTAATTTATCATGTTTATTCAATTCTTTAATCTTTTTTTCATCCAAAAACAGTCAAAAATCTGTTCGGTAAGTGTACTTTATAATCTTCCAACTCGGCAATTATTGTAAACCCCGAATTTATCTTTTATTTTCTCCAAATTCAAAATTTTGTATTTCTTATTTTCTTCTAATTCATTCAACTTCTTATATTCTTTAAACTTGAATTCACCAACAGCGTTCAACTCTTTCAAGAACTCCATTTAAATAGAAAAAAATTAAAAGACGATGAAGATGAAATTTGCTAACAATCACTCGAGAAGTCGAGGGAATTGCCAACATCTTCATTGTTTGACGAGGTTCTTCATTTACTTTCTCCAAATGTACTATAAAATCATCGAGGATTTCTGGCTTAAAATCGTAGACGAATTCAACATCCAGATAATGAAAAAATACAGGTAAACTCTTCTCTCATAATAAACGTGTGTATCGATACCCACAAACCTAATGTATTCTTTGAAAAGGAAAATAATTTTGTCAATGGTTATAAGAGATAAGTAAAAATTTTTATTCTGTTTTCTAAATTCTGTAACAAATTTTGTTTGTTTTTTACCTCCATATTGCAATTTTGTAAGCAGATTATTCAAATGTGTTAGTTTATTTCGAAATTTCTTAGGTTCAGGTCTTTCGTACAAAATTAAATTACAATCTCTACAAACTAAATATTTTTTATCAATAATTTCTCCTCTATTATAACACTTGTAACAGTTGGCATTATACTCTTCCATTTAAACAAAAAAAATTTTGTTTATAAATGGAGATTATGGAACTAAGTCTACCGAGATATAAATTTTTTCAGCGCAAATGTTTATGTTTACATTTCTACAACAGAGATAAATAGAAATAATTTCATTCTATTGTACAACTATTTAGGATATTTTGTCTATGATTACAAAGATTATTCCGGAAGAAATCGAGATTTTTCATCAGCGAAAGAGTATATTTTTGAAGTTTTAGAAGGAATGAAAGAGAATAATATGAACATCATCAATTATTGTAAAAGACAAAATGAATGATTGTTTGTCTTTGGTGTAGTGTTGTTAGTGTGCGTGTTTGCGCTATGGGGAATCACATCACATTCAACTTCTACGGTGTCTATTGTTTAGAGACTTGGCCCTGCACTGCTACTGTCCAACCAAGTTAATGGCTAGGAGCTGTAATTCGGGTCTTAGACTCTGGAATTTTTTTTGTTCCCAAGTCTCATTTTTCTTTGGTAACTACTGTGTAGAAGTTTGATGGAGAGATACAATTAGGGAATTTGTGTCGGGTGTTTTGTAAGTGTAATGTTGTATTAATGAATGATGTGAATGATGAATGTAATGAACGAATTAAGGAAGAGAAGGAATGAACGAATTAAGGAAGAGAAGGAATTAAGGAATGAAGTGGAAAGGTGAGGAAGCAAATGGCGCGCCAACCACAGTTGTCATTACTCGGCTTGTTCTATAGTCATTACACTATGGCCACTCGTGTAAAGACTTGTCCCCAACCACTGAACGACAACCATGTCTTCCTCAATAAAAAGCGCGCCTGAAGCTCTGGGATTTGAACCCAGAACCTCAGGCTTTGAAGGCAAGCGTCTTACCAACTGAGCTACGGAGAGTCTCGAAAGATATAAGCTATATCTCTGCTATATAAGTTGTTCAACTAGGAGTGCTAGTTTACAAGTTTATTAATAATTTTATATTTCAAAAATCACTCAACCGATTTTAATGAAATTTGGTACACATATAGTAAATACTTAACTCTTTCGACTTAACTTATCCATAAGGGTGAAATCATCCCCTATTTCTTAATATTCATAAAAAAATTAAAAAAATTATCAGAAAAATCTGAAACTTCAAAAACAAGCGAGTTCAACTTAAAATTTCATGAAAATAACAAAATTTTCAAAATCTACCCCCCATCATCCCTTATCTTAAAACTCTTATATCTCGAGAACTATTGGAGCTTTTTTGATGAAATTTGGTATAATAGGATCAGTAAATATTAAAGTATTTTTTTAAATCATCACTTCCACTCCAACCCTTAAGGTGACCTTGGAATAGTTTTTTTCCTAATATCATCCCTATTTTTCAAAATTTTGTTATGTAATTTAAAATGTATACTTTTATCAATGTCTTTAACAATTCTGTAAAGTTTTAAAATTATCCGATGAATAATAGTGAAAATAACGCGATTTTTACTGAATTTCTCTAATATCGTTCTTAATCACATCATAGGCTAAAAATTTCTCAGAAATTACAACAACATAACAAATCGCGTTTGTAACAGCATTTTGAAAATCCATATTGATAATTATATCGTTCTTTGAACCAGAAATATTTGTCAAACTCTTTGTTGTATCAAATGACATAAATAGGTCTATTCGCTAAAAATTCTTTAGGATTGTAATACATTTCCTTATTATTACAGTAAACTTTCTTAAAATCTTGATACATCTGATACATGATTCTGAAAAGACCTCCTGAAATGTTTAAATTTTGTAATTCATCTGGATAATAAGAACCGTTCAATTTTACTCTGATATTTTTTACATCCAAACTATCGAACTTTGAAGGATTTTTTTCTTGATTATTCTGTCTATCTGTTTGAAAACCTATAATAACGAACTTGGGATTGAAGATATTTCTATAAATGTTTGTAATATCGAACGAATAAGTTGTTTCCGGAAATACCTTTTTGTTCAATACATTGCCAATCTAGAAAATTAAACATAATGTTTTGACTTTTTGTAATTTCATCAATCAACCTAATTTTTACTCGTGGTTTTATAATCAATCATTGGAACTCTAATAAAAAAATCTGTAATTGTTATTTTTTTCCATCAACAGGCATAACATTTCCAGTTGCAGTCTTCAGAATCACATCATCGTCTTCTGCTCTTATAAAACTTAGATAAAATCCTCCTTTATAGATCGGAATAGTAACATTTTCAAAAAAATTCCTAATCCAAAATGAGATAAATTTCCAGCTGCTTCAAAAACACCAAATTTAAAATCTGATTCAAAGCCATTAGAAGTTTGAGAAATAACATCACTTTTTGAATACGAAATAGTTCCTTTAATAGTGCTTAATTGACCACAGTTTTTTCCACTTCTTCTATCAATTTATTTGTGTTTTCTTACTTCAATCTTAGAAAATAAAAACGGTATAAAATTATCGATTAATCTAACATTATCAGTTCCAAGATATGCTTGACCATCTTGTTTTGTTAAAGTTCCAGAAATATAAAACTGGAAGTTAGACGAGCAAAAATTATCTCCAAAATCAATATTAAACTCAGTTCTTTTATTCGGTTCATTCAAATGTTGTTTACTAATTGGATAGAAATTTTTTAAACTCCGCCCTTTCAATATCACTAGCATATTTTCTGTAGTCCGCCATTTAATAAGAGAAAATTTAGAAATTTTAAACATCATGTATAAGAAAGATATCATTTTTTCATCGATCTAATGTACGTTTTTATAAGAAAAGATATAAATTGTAGTCATTTTTAATGATCTACTTCGTCCATATTCAGGATTCTCTTCCTTAAATTTTGCAATTTCGGGCCCACATATTTCAATAAAATCTGCACAGGATAGTAACCGCTATCTATAATATTATTCCAATCAACTGTATCTTTATTTTCATCCAAAAACTTTATACTCAAGTGTTGTTGATATAGGCAAAGAACAGACATATGATCTTTTAAATGATAATGTATATTATTCTTGAATGAACTCTGATGATAAAGTTTAATATTTAGCAATGTTTATACCAATTCAATTTATTTACGTATAATCTCATCATATCTTCGGATAATTCATATTTTTGAGAAATATCATCCCAATGTTCTTTTTTTCAAATCTCTTTCGTGTTGCATTATAAAAAGATCGAAAGCACTGTAATGTCCCGCCATCTCTATTTATTAGGAAAAAATTTCAAAATCAAGTTTTTTATAAATTGGCTCTTTTTAGTGTTACATTCACCACATTTTCCAGATATTCTCTTAACTCCATTGATGTTTTGCATATTATTTTACATCATTTGTTGCAGTTTTTTCTTTACATCTCACACAGTATATGAGCGCCATTTATATAAGGAAATTTTATCATGCATAAGACCCTACGAGAATACCTATTTCAGTAAGATCTTCCTCGAACTTATTAAGTTTTTTCTTCTAATTTTTTAAATTTTATCAGCATTTGAATCATTGTATTCGACAAATATTATGACCAATATTCTCAAAAGTTTTTCGTAGCATCTAAACTAAACTTATCAAAAGGACTCTTTAAATTTAGTAAGTTGTTCATTAAATATTCACCAACATCGTCTACTGATCTTTTACTTTTCTTTCTTCAAGTTTTTCATAGACTTCTGTTGTAAAATCTTTAACATGCTGTTTATGATTCTCTGTAATTTTTTTTGTTTAGTTCATTAAACATTTTTAATATGATCTTCTAATTGAATCATTACAACAACATCAAATGGATTAATTCCTTTACTAACACTGCTAATTCTTTTTCCTTTAAAATCTAAGGCATTTTTAACATTCGGATCATGTAAATCAACAATATCGATGTTTTTCTGATAATTTTTAGAGGTTTTAAAAATTTGTTCTTTAACAACAACATCATGTTTGTCAATACCAGGTCGAACACCGACAATTCTTTTTTTATTAGCCAAACTAACATAATTTCTTTTCAACTTTGATCGCTTCAGTAATTTTATCAGCTTTTTCGATATGAGACATTAAATTGGTAAATAATTTTTTTACACCATCATCAACTTCTTTTTCCAATGTTTTTTATTTTTAATCAGCAACTTCATTTGAACTCATGAAATTTGCAAGTTTGTTATCATATTCTGCTTTAAAATCTTCAATCTCGACAGCAAACATATCTGAATCTGGAAGGTTTTGTTAATAAATTTTCTAACTTGTTATCAAACTCATTTCTCAAACTATCAAAATTCAAACTATTATCTACATTTTTGAATAATTTGTGTTCCAAATACGTCAAAAATATTTTGTGAATCCATATTTTATTAAGTAATAATTTGTTAACAACTTCTTTAAAATCTTTACCATCACTCAGTTCATTCAACACAAAAACACATAAATGACCACAAATTGGGGGATCTTTATAATCTTGAATCTGAGAATCATTGTAGTAGACGCTTGATTTTTTCAAATATTTAATCAATTCTATAGGTAGTTTGTCCTCAATTCTTCCATACGAATCAAAATAACATGCATTCTTATCATTTTTATAATAACAAATCCAATGCGTTCCACCTCCCATAATCGAGTCTAAATTCACAATTCCACATTCAAATTTCTTAAACTTTTTCAGGTAATGTATCTCTCATGAAGATTCCTCTAAAATGTTTAATATTTTTTGCAGATTTCTTCCAATTTCTCCCGAATGTTAAAGGTTTAAATTTTTTTTTCAATGTTTGATTTCACGTAATTCAAAGTTTTTCATCATCTAATCCAGATCCTGTAACATCTTCCAACTCTTTATCTAACCAATTTAAAATGTTTCGAACAATAGGAAATCACATCTTTTTTTAAACGATTGGAGCAGCTTTACGAACATAAGGAACAACATTTTTAACAACTGGAATATTTTCTCCAAAATCTAATAAATCTTTCAAAAGTCCACCATTTTTAAGTTCTTTCAACTGATTATAAGAAAATTCTATTCTGGTTCCTTTATTGTTTTTTTCTTATGTTTTTTTCGAGTTTATTGTATTGTCTATTTGTTAAAAATATCTTATCTTCACCATTTTTTTAGTTGATATATTTTAAATTGAATACTAACGGGTATTTTTTTTCTTAAAAGCGGATTTTATTTTTTCTTTCTGATTTTTGCTGAAATTTACATTCACCTCCATTTATATAGTTAAAATTTCAAGTTCTCTTTCGATTTCCCATTCCTAGTTTTCTCTTCAAAAACATTGCTCCAGCTGTTGGAAGCGCAACAAATCTTTCACCTAAACTAGCATCTTTTGATAAAAATCTATCCATTGCTTTATCTTGCAAAATTTTATCTGCAATATGTCTTTGAATTTGTGTCTCTATGTTTAGCATAAAAAATATCGTGTTCCATAGCAGCTTGATCTAATTTATATTTATACCGGGATCTCCTCTTTTTTGTCTTTTTTCGAGTTTTGTGCCAGGCCCCAGATACTGATAAGTTGGTACGTGTGTAATTCAAAAGGTAAATTGTTGATAAAATCATTCAAAAGTCCGCAACCCTCAATCATAGATGAACTTATTGCCGGCAAAACTCGTTTTAAATATTTAATTCCATCAGGTTTTTCAATCATTTCATCAAGTTTGTTCGAAATAAAATCTTTAATCGCTTTTCTTTTCGTTCAAAAAAATTGTTGTTTCCAGCCTTTTCTTGAGCATAAATATAATTTATAATTCCATCGAGTTTTGTCAAATCGTCGATATATCTGTACTCAATCTTATTATCACTGTATTTTCTTATACCTGATCCTTCGGATTCGTTTTTTCCCAAATTGGTTTAATTAATTTTAATATATTTTTTACCTCTACTTGACTTAGGCTTTCTTAGTAGATGGATCATTATTTTTGTAAATTGAGTCAGATTCCCATAAAATTTCTGTATACTTTTTTCAAATCTTCTTCAGAATATAAATTATCTTTAGGAGCGTCATAGTCTGTTAATAATCTCCATAAAACCTTGAGTTCCTTTATATGTTTTTTCATTAATAATGATATCATTATGTTTCAAAATTCACGGGCAAATTTCCAATCATAAAACTTTTCTTTTTTTTTATCCCAATACAAACCAAATTTATCATCTTTTACTCTAGGAAGGAATTTTTTAACCAATTTCACCAATTATTATATCCGTTGTTCCAGGACTTATTGGTTCAACTATGGTAGAGTCTTCAATGATTCGAGGTCTAAATGGTGTTGAAGATGGTAATTTTGGCAATTCAAAACTCTTCTACTTCAGATTCTGGAATCGAAATATCAGCAAATTTGTCGTTACAACTGGAACCAAATTCATCAAATTGTGATTATCGCTTAAAACGTTTTCAATTTTACCTTCAACATTTTTAATTGCAGAAGTTACAGGTTGATTAATTTTTTTGAATAAATTCTTGTTCTTTTTCATCAATTCGAATCTGTTTCTTTAAATTCTTTGATTAATTTTCTTTTCGATTTGATCAAGTTTTTTCGCTTCTTCAGAAGTTACGTTCACCATTTAATTAGAAAAATTTTGAAACGTGGAACGTAAAAAACGTGAAACGTGGAACGTAAAAACGTGAACGTGGAACGTAAAAACGTGAACGTGGAACGTAAAAACGTGAAACGAGATTATTACACGTTTATATTAGAAAATTTATTCAAATATTTACCATTTTTAGGCTTCAAAGTTAAATTAATAGTTTAAAAATCCATAGTCTTCTTTCCAAATTTTATCACATAATTCATTAAAGTGGTTAAAACTCATATCAGATCCCACATAATTGATGTAAATCTTTCTCGAATAGTGATCGTCTTGCTTAAAAACACACAACATATTCAAATTATTTCTAATAACTTGTTTATCCAACCTTTGAAAAGCATTGGGAAAGATAGATACAAGATATGTTTTTGTTGACGAGACATTACGAAATATTCCTTAATAACGTCCTGATTTTCCAAAATACAATCATCAAAAACGATTAACGAATTGGTTTTACATTCGCTTAACGGAACTATGTCCTCAGAAGCATTATAATAAAAATGTGATATTTCTTTTACTTAAGTTTCTTCTCAATATTTTTGAATCTTTGTTGTAATTTTTTATTGTAAGCGTCTTGTTCTAAAGATTTACTAAAAACATATACAAATTGGAATAAGGAATCAACCTATTGTAGATTAAAATTCAATAATAAAAGTTGTTTTTCCACATCCACTTGAACCAACAATTAACAATCTGATTGTTGATCTTTCTTATTTTCTTCAAACGTTTGAAGTTTTATCTGATCTTTTTGCTTTAAAAAAATTTCTCCCATTTAAATAGCGAAAATGAAGCTGTTCAAGTTGACTTCAGAAAGCTCTCAATTATTTTTAAAACTTGGAACATCCTATACACTTAGAGGAAAGAATCAAATTATTTTTATCGTTTAAGGCGGTTTTTTTCTGACAATTTTGTAATAAATATTAGTGAAAGTTTCTCCTTATTGTATAGGATTTAGTGAGAAGAACATAACAAAATATTATGGTTTAAACAAAGGATAATTATACTTTCGGATCAAATAAAAAATTCCCTTAAAAAATTATCTGAAAACATTCAAACAATCAGAAAAATCTTTAAACTTTGACGAAAAACAAGTTTCAAATGCAAAAAAAAATTATCTCTCTAATAAAAATTCAAATAAAATCACCAGTAAGAATAATGTTTTTCAGCAATTATTGTAGATTTGTTAGAGTTTTGTTCAAGAAACTATTGAGCCAAATCAGGTATATTTAAAAAATAAAACGCCAAATTTAGACCGTTCGAATGTAATTGAAGTGCACTGCAATCTCGTTTGAACCTAGTTTTGAAAACCAATACCGAACATTTACACAAAGAATCTGAAATTTTTGTACACTTTTTTTCCCAAATGTTGCTTATGGATCAAAAATCAGTGAAAAACCGAATGAAATCGATTATATTCCAATTAGAAAAAATATTAAAAGAATTCAAAAAATCGTTCTAAACTATACAAGACTCTGAGGGAAATTTATTAAATAATGAGAGTAAAAACAACAATATATTTAAGATTGTCGAAAGAATGATGAATCAAGGGGGGAACGAATCGTTCTTACCTTCAAACTTTCAAACAACAACACTATTTTCATTAATGAATCCGGACTTTATTCTCGAAATAAAAAATTACTAGTTAAATTTCTTTTCTATCTAAATGGAGTCAGTTGTAAGACTACTCAACAATCAACTTATATTCAATAATAAAGACATTGTAACGATTGTAGACGAAAACAATGTAATCTGGTTTAAGGCTAAAAGATGTTTGTGAAATATTAGGTTATGAAAAAAACAAAAAACGCAATAAAATTAAATGTTTGAGTGATGATGACAAAATTCAAATATATTTACTTAAAAAACAAGGGGCTATTCGAATGGCCCCTTAACAATCTTCATCCTGACACTGTTTTTTATCAATGAATCTGGACTTTATTCTTTTAATTTTGAGATCACATAAAAAAGAGGCAAAAATCTTCAAAAATTGGGTTACAAAAGAAGTTTTGCCAAGTATTCGTAAATTTGGTGAGTACAAACTTGAAAACAAGATTAAATATTAGAGAGACGAAAGTTAAACACTTGCAAATTAAAGATGAAATAAAAACGGAAATAATCGCAAAACAAAAGTGTAAAAATTGACTTAATGAAACCAGACTTTGTTTTGTAAAGATTTTGGCTAAGAAAAAACACCATGTTTTTTGTATTAATTAAGAAGAATCACATGTGGAATATCCTTATTACGTTATCAGAGCTCAAAAAGAGAGAAATACCGAAAAGATTGAAAGAACTTGAAATTGATTACCCAGAAATGGAAATTTTATTAAGACATGGAGATCCAAATAGTATAAATCTCTACAACCAAATGAAAGAATCTTTGAATATTTTATACAACGGAAATCATTTTACTACAAATATGGCAGAATCTCGACTGATTTATAGAATATCTAAATTACACTATGAAAATGTTTCTAAATTTTTACTAAAAACTCTCGATTTATTATATTTTGTTTGTAAATGTTTAGCATAACTAGGTAACCATTGTAAAATCTTTTTTTTCATATTCACAAGGCATTTTCGTTTTTTATAACTTTTCGCTGAAAATTTTTTTAGCACAATCTTTGCAAAAATCATCTTTTCTATCTTTACTATACTGCCAGTTAATTAAATTCAGAAATATTTTTAATTTCTTTACAAAAGTAACAATTTTTTTTCTTCTAAAGTTAATTTTGTCCATTTTAACATATAATTCATCATGATCCTTACAATAACAGTCCTTTTCTATTCTTTTCCTTATAAAATTCTTGACACTTTGTACATTTTCTTTTGAGACTCCATTTAGATAGAAAAAATTATTACACGATGAAAATGTTAAACTCTCGAATTATGATATTTTGTCTGTAAATGTTTTTGAAGATAAGGTAACCATTGAAATGATTCGTCCACAACTCGCAAAGAGTCGGGTTTTCTTTTGACGTTTTTGAATAATTCTTCTAGCACAATCTTTACAATGTGTATGTTTTTTTATCTTTACTATAATGCCAATCGTAAAATTTGGAAATATCCTTAATTTCTTTACAAACGCAACATTTTTTTCTCTTCTAACGTTAATTTTTTCTAATTTATCGTATAGTTCTCTCTCATATTTACTACGACAATCTTTACACAATAGACCCTATTCCTCCTTTTTTAGTCCTATTTTTATGAAATTCCTTCAAAATATTTATAATTCTTGACAAATTGTTACACTTTCTTTTTTTGAGCCTTCCATATTATATAGAAAAAATTACAGCTTTGACTTTCTCAATTCCATATTCATAAAACTTTCCGGTTTATTTCTTCATTATTTAAATCTTTATACTATAAGTTACAGGATCTGTGTTATTAAATTTGATAAATCACAAAGATTTCTCTTGACCAATTGTTTTTATATTTGTTTGAAAATGTTTGTTTTTTTACTAACAATTCTTTACATGATCATTGACTTTAAATTTAGTTTTTGTGTGAATTTCTGGTGGAATATACTTGAAAATGGTCTCTAATAACTCCTTTTTCTGCATCCTTATCTACGTCTTTTGGGCTTCATTTTGATTGTGCTGTGAACTGTATCGTTATAATTGTTTACGATTTTTTTTGAAGAATATCGATCCATTTAAAGTTTTTATTAATCTCAAAATTTACTTTCATTCTCTCATTTTGAGTTCTGTTATATCTCTCCTACAATACTTGATTTCTCTTCGTTTTCATCAGTATGATAAATCTTAATGTTGTATTTTCTCAAAACATCATTAAATTCTTTATTTTTAAAACTCTAAAACCCTTATCTGTATGAAAGTAGGTTAGGAAGGTTTGTGATTGATCCTTATGGCATCTTTTACTATATCTTCGAAAGCTTTTGAAATATCCTTGCCGTTTTTTTTTTTCTTTTGATAGCTCTTGGCCAAGCATATTTTGAGAAAGTATCAATAACATTTAACATATACTTAAATCCATCATTTTGATCTGAATAGTTAGACATTATAACTAAATCTGCTGCCCATAAATCGTCAATTCCTAAAGTTATAATTTTTCTCTTTTTAAACTTTTTCGTACTGGTGCATGAATTTCTCTAGCTTCAAATCTCGATTTCTTCCTTATTCTTTAGATTCTTTCTTTACTTGTTTTTTTATAAAGGATTCTTTATAAATTTAACTCTTATTTGTCCTTACATTTTGAACATTTTGCTGCAATTCTATACAATCCGTTTTTGAGTTTGAACAATCTTAGAATCTATATTTTTCGTTTTCTTTTTACACTTGTGAACAGTGAATTAAATCATCTTCCATTTATATATCAAAGTTTTCCAACTTTGTTTAACTCTCCTAAAATATCTGTTTTAAATTTCGCCTTTATATCCATACGGTACTGTATCGATCTTATTTTCTAGGACAATTCTCATTATCATCTTTAGCGTTTCAGTGCTAACTTGTTTATAGTAACGGTGTACAACTCATGTTTGTAGCTTTTGATTACTGTCATCTCTCTAAATTCTCTTTATATCTTCGAATAAACATTTCTTCAAGTTTTTTACCGATATTTATTGTTTTAATTTACAACGCTTCTACTTAATCCCTTTGCATCTTACTGGATTTTTTGTCTAGATATTTGTACGAGTACATTTTCGATCTCAATCCACAAAAATTCTTCTAAAACTTCGCTATTTAACTCATCTTTGAATTTCCCTATTACCTTCTTATTTTTAGTAGTGAAAACATTCCGTGATCTTTTGGATAATCACTTGTATCAAAGTCATCTATATTTTTCTTTAATAATTTTAAAAGGATCTCGTTTCAATTCTAAGAAATAACTGTCTGTATCCATGTAACACAGATTCAAATCTGGGTCAAGACTTCTTTAATTTATCGTAATAAAACTCATACATTAACAATTTTTGATAGCTCAAGAACTGAAAATCCTATGTAGATCGGTTTGTTAAATTTAACCTTTTGTTTGAACATGTGGACTCGCTATACAGTTTATCGTCAAAGATATTGAAACATTTGAAGTTCGTTTTCCTTGGCCTGTTTCATTGAAAATTCTTCATTTCCTAGTTTTGATATCACATCTATTTCGCACATTTTCCACAGATTTTCCAAAAACAGAGTTGTTCATCAGCTTGTAAAAATCTTTCTCAAAGTCACTTGTAGCTTTGGTTCTCATGTTTTTTGTTAAAATCAATGTACTTTTTCATAAAAGGCTTCTGATCGAACGCTATAAAACTCTATTCACATGTTTCAACACCATCCCTTGTTCGAGGTAAAATTTCAAATTTCATTGAATGAACAACGTAATTCAGTTTTATCCAGTAAAGTTGTTGCAAAAGTTTGTTTTTATAATGTTCCGGGAGCAAGAGGTAAATCACTTGTGATGTTCATGTAAATTTGTTGGATATCCTAGATCAACTTCGAGAATATAGCCATAATCTTCGTGTCGCCAGTGAGTTCTAAAATTTGTTTTCTTGCCACTCTTCTTTTGTATATGTTTTTAGATTCATCCACTTGATATCACTAAACGGCAGTTTTTTGCATAAGACCATAACCATAAAGGTTGTTTGCATCGACATAAAGTAAATAGTTTTCAGGTTTTGTCTTATCGAAATCTTTCAGATATTTGTTATTTGCTTTCCACATATCGCTTAAATACATTGAGAAATACCTCCACGAATACCTTTTTCAATCATTAAATACATATCGTAATCGTGTATCAGTTGAAGCTCGATTTTCGTTTAATTTTAACATAGCGTCCCATGCGAGACTTGGATGCAGTTAGATAATGAGCTGGATTCAAGTTTGTAACAATTTAAGACAAATGGTTTCTGAAATTTTCAAATATATCAGCAAGCAATAAAACATCTTGGATATTGTACAAATCAGAGTAAATTTTCCAAGATTTTTTATCTTTTAATTTGTTTCCAAACGCTCAAGTAATGTTGATAAATCTTTCTCAGATATGCTCTCGTCTGTTAAAAGTGAAATAGAAATCTTGAATTTTTAGCTCTTCTGTGTAATCAAGTTTTTCAATACTATCGATAAATTCGTAAAGGAAATATGCCTTTTCCCAGATAGAAATTTTTAAAGATTTCTTCTTCGTCATTTGGTGTCCTTTTCTAGAATTGCGTTCAGACCATCTTGTATAAAATGATTTGTAATGTTTGAAGCCTTCTTTTCTTGAGGTTTTTAGCTAACTTTTCAATAGACGATGCCATGAATCTAAATGTGTCTACGAACGAAAACTTTATAAATTTTCTAGGCTTATCATTGTCAAACTCATAGCCATATCCAGAATTTTACAGAATAATTTATATATTTTTTTCATCTGTGTTTTGCGATCAAATCAACATTTCCATATTGTTTAGCCATCTCTTTTTATGTACAAATGAGTATCGTAATTTGACATATTATGGCAGAAAACTGGAATATTTTTGTGGAAATTTCAAATTCAGATTACAACATGAATGAGCTGCTCCTCGAAATTTACCTGTTAAAATGAACAATGACTCTCTTACTTTATTATAACTCTTATCTTTCCAACTATTCAGGTGTAAAACCATACTGAATTGACTCAACATCATAAGCAGACCATTCGCAAATATGACAAACGTTTGCATTTTGGGTATGAAATTTCTCTTCTTCTTCAGTCAATTTCATAGGTTTTTTGTTCTTAGAATTATATTTTTGTAGCTATATATTTTGATATTTTATTGAGTTTCTTCAAACCAATTTTGCAGGAACATTTGGCAAATCTTCTTCATTTTTTGCTCGATAACATATCGGCTTGTACATACGATTGGGTCACATTCGACACTAAATATAGAGTAAAACCATAAGGAATGTGCTTCTGAATCTTGGTTGTAGTCGATCTTTGTGGATTGTTCTTGCATGTCGGAATTTTTTCTAATATGCTCTCCAAAATCCATATAAATAACGTACGGATGGCTAAACTTTCTTTTGATAATTAGTAAATGATGTTGTTTGACCTGGAAATGGGCATAATTGGTTTACAAACTTCATGTTGCTTGCATGCAAATTTTCTAAATGGTCTGCTAAAATCTCCAGATTTTGTAGAAATGGCTTAAACATCTTCTACATAGCAATTTTTTATGTTCGTGTTTAGATAACTGAGAACTCACTAATCTATTTAAATCTGTTATCAACACATAATGAGATTTGTCTTCTTGTTTAACATACAATAAATCGATTTCTAACTCGGCATTATAAACTTCGGAAATTTGTAATGGAACAATGTTGAGTTTTTCGTCATAAGTATAGATATTTATAGACATTTTTGGATATTTTGTACTTGGAATTGGAGCTGGCGTTTTCTCAAATAATTGTATATCTTTTAAAGACATTGGATACTCAAAGCCCGAAAATATCTCGTCCATTTACAAATTTCTCGTATTTCTTTGCTCTGTCCAGCATTCTTTTCGGGTTTTCCAATAGCACATCGGATAGAATAAACAAAACAGAAAATCATCTTATTTTTTGATATTTACACAAGCTTTCTTTTACCTTGATCTCTTGTGGTAAATCGATATATGATCCTGCGTTTCATAAATTCGGTGTTTATTAAGGCTCAAAACTAATTGTTTTACAACTTTTAAATGTCCATCCAGAACCTCTATTTGGATGATTTGTCTGTTCTCGATGTGTTAATTTATTAAATTGCTTAGTAATAAAGTCGTTTACGTCAAATATTTCGTCTGATTTTTATAGTAAGGTACATACCAAACTGGTACTAAGAATTTTTTGAAAAATCTACCGAATTATCTCTAATTATTGCGAAGTTTTTAGCTTAAAAGTTGATAATCTGAAGGATATTTCTCGAAAATTCACTATAAAATTGGAATTTAGAAAAAATCGCTAGTTAAAAAATTTTTTTTATATAAATGGGAGGGTGAAAAAGTAATATGTCCCGTTTTGCAAAAAAGAAATTTTAAGAAAAAACTATGATCGACATTATGGCTCCAAAATCCATGCCAAAAACAAAGAAATTTAACGAGAAAGAAACTGGAAATTTTTTAAGACAATGGGCTAAAGGAAAATCAAATTGTCGATCATGAAAAGATTGTACAATATAGAAAAAATTTGCGTGAATTAAAGAAAAACTTTTAAGGAAGATAAAAAAGATCTCATCTATTTAATGATGAAAAGAATTCAATCAATCGCTGAAAAATTGTCCATTGAAACAAGCGATAAAACCAAGTCTGAAATCATTGAAAACATTGATAAAACTCTTAACAAAAAAACCTGAAAATATCATAGATGTTTGAAGTTTTTATCCTGCTATGCAAGGTCTTTTCAAAGCAATACATTTTAACAAAACTTGAACGACAATTCCATGGTCAATTTACAAATATCTATCAATTATGAGGCCAAGAAATTAAAAGTTTATAAATAGAAAAAATTTCAAGACACTGTGAAAAATAGTAAAGGATATCTCTTCTTTGGAATGTGAATATGAAAGAACTTTAGTAAACGGTGAACCACAAATTTGCCCAATTGTATTTTACCTATAAAATCAGACGAAATATTTGACGTAAACGACTTTAAATTTTACTAAGCAATTTAATAAATTAACACATCGAGAACAGACAAATCATCCAAATTAGAGGTTCTGGATGGACATTTAAAAGTTGTAAACAATTAGTTTTGAGCCTTAATAAACACGAATTTATGAACGCAGGATCATATATCGAATTTACCACAAGAGAATCAAGGTAAAGAAAGCTTGTGTAAATATCAAAAATAAAGATGATTTCTGTTTTGTTTTATTCTCATTCTATCCGATGTGCTATTGGAAAAACCCGAAAAAGAATGCTGACAGAGCAAGAAGAAATACGAGAAATTTGTAAATGACGAGATAATTTTCGGGCTTTGAGTATCCCAATGTCTTTAAAAGATATACAATTAAATTTGAGAAACGCAGCTAGCTCCAAAGCCCAAGTTACAAATATCCAAAAATGGTCTATAAATATCTATACTTATGACGAAAAACTCAACTTGTTCCATTACAAATTTCCGAAGTTTATAATGCCGAGTTAGAAATCGATTTATTGTATGTTAAACAAGAAGACAAATCTCATTATGTGTTGATAACAGATTTAAATAGATTAGTGTGAGGTTTCTCAGTTATCTAAACACGAACATAAAAAAATTGCTATGTAGAAGATGTTTAAGCCATTTCTACAAATCTGGAGATTTAGCAGACCATTTTAGAAATTTGCAAGCAACATGAAGTTTGTAAACCAATTATGCCATTTCCAGGTTCAAACAACATCATTTACTAATTATCAAAAGAAGGTTAAGCCATCCGTACGTTTATTTATATGGAATTTTTGAGAGCATATTAGTAAAAAAAATTCCGACATGTGCAAAGAACAATCCACAAAAGATCTCGACTACAACCAAGATTCAGAAGCACATTCCTTATGGTTTTACTCTATATTTAGTGTCGAATGTTGACCAATCGTATGTACAAGCCGATATGTTATCGACCAAAAAAATGAAGAAGATTTGCCAAATGTTTCCTGCAAAAATGTTGAAGAACTCAGATAAAATATCAAAATACATAGCTACAAAATATAATTCTAAAGGGAACAAAAAACCTATGAAATTGACTGAGACGAAGAAGAAATTTCTCATACCAAAATGCAAACGTTTGGTCATATTTGCGAATGGTCTGCTATGATGTTGAGTCAATTCAGTATTGGTTTTACACCTGATAGTTGGAAAGATAAGAGTTATAATAAAGTAAGAGATCATTGTCATTTAACAAGGTAAATTTCGAGGAGCAGACTCATTCATGTAGTAATCTGAATATTGAAATTTCCACAAAATATTCCAGTTTTCTGCCATAATATGTCAAATTACGATACTCATGTTTGTACATAAAAGAGATGGCTAAACAATAATGGAAATGTTTGATTTGATCGCAAACACAGATGAAAAATATATAAATTAATTCTGTAAATTCTGGATATTGGGCTATGAGTTTTGACAATGATAAGCCTAGAAAA